>NC_042633.1:45009165-45114556 GCF_901001135.1 Rhinatrema bivittatum
TGCAAAACATTGAAATTTAATTTCAATAAAATGCACATATTCCTTCACTACTTCACAAAATGCACAATTTTTTATCTGAAAACGTGCAATGGGAATTATGAAACAAGGTAGATGGTTAAAATGGAGGATGGATGCTGGGCATGAGGGAAAGCACTGAAGCAGAAGGAAGAAAGTGACAGCTAAAATAGGAGTGTTAAAATCCTGCAATAATAGTAACTGTTCTTCCCTTTGTTTCGCAGAAGAAGCCCACTCGTAATGCGCACAGTAAGCCGAATAATTCAGGTGCGTCCTTGCAGTGCTCCACTGATAGGGTTCTGAGTTCAGTGGCACGTCTCCTTTCTCCAGGGGTGCTTGTAACTTGTGCTAGAACCAGACCTCATTAGTCCTGGATGAGCATGTTAATATGACAGACTTTATATTATAAATCGGTATTGTTTTCCCCTTTACATTCCCAGATCAGTCCAGACTCCTGGGTTATGCCTCCCTGCCAGGAGATGGAGACAGAGAGTCTCACTGACACTGTACATAACCCAGTGTGCCTGCTGCACTCCCTCAGTATTTCTGTCTCCAGCAGTTCCCTGTATGTACCCAGATCAGTCCAGACTCCTGGGTTTTACCTCCCTGCCAGCAGATGGAGACAGTCTCACTGACACTGTACATAACCCAGTGTGCCTGCTGCACTCCCTCAGTATTTCTGTCTCCAGCAGTTCCCTGTAGTACCACAGATCAGTCCAGACTCCTGGATTTTACCTCCCTGCCAGCAGATGGACAGTCTCACTGACACTGTACATAACCCAGTGTGCCTGCTGCACTCCCTCAGTATTTCTGTCTCCAGCAGTTCCCTGTATGTACCCAGATCAGTCCAGACTCCTGGGTTTTACCTCCCTGCCAGCAGATGGAGACAGTCTCACTGACACTGTACATAACCCAGTGTGCCTGCTGCACTCCCTCAGTATTTCTGTCTCCAGCAGTTCCCTGTAGTACCACAGATCAGTCCAGACTCCTGGATTTTACCTCCCTGCCAGCAGATGGACAGTCTCACTGACACTGTACATAACCCAGTGTGCCTGCTGCACTCCCTCAGTATTTCTCTGTCTCCAGCAGCTCCCTGTATGTACCCAGATCAGTCCAGACTCCTGGATTTTACCTCCCTGCCAGCAGATGGAGACAGAGAGAGTCTCACTGACACTGTACATAACCCAGTGTGCCTCCTGCAGTCCCTCGGTATTTCTCTGTCTCCAGCAGATGGTGGATGGTGTAAAACCTGTAGTCTGGAGAGAGAGAGAAAGATTAAAAGAACATTTCTGGATCCTCCCAGGGGGTTGTGAGGTCCTGGTGGGCCCATTCCTCCCTGGTTTGAGGCGGATGAGCTTGGTGTTGGTGACCCTTCTGATAGCTCGGTCTGGAGGTCCGTGGGGAGGACATCTGGTGCTCCAGATCCCTCATCCCCCACAAGACAGCAGTGAAATCTGCTGGCAGTTCTGCACTGCAAGCCCAGTGGAGCAGGGAAATATCCCTTTTATACAGTTTGTTCTGGGCTCGGTCGCTAAAGTTTGGCAAAAGGAGATGGATATAGCCAGTGGTCTGGCTTGTTTCTGATCTACCATGAAGCCTGTGCTGCTGGAACTGGAACCACTGCACTAAAGAAAATAGATTTCTATGTAGCTTTACTCTCAGAGTAAAAAAAAAGAAATGAAAACCAGGAATTTGAGCAGCATTGGAGTTCCAGGGAGGGAAGTTAGCTTAGCAGCTCGGGGAGCTCAGCGATGGGGTTTTTCAGCAGCTTCTCTGCCAGCGAAGGAGACCGGGTATTGGCTCTGTGGCACTGAGGAACTGTTCCCCTGCTTGACTTTCAGCTGCTGGTGGTGCCATGGGTGCAGGGAGGAACAGTGTGTGCGGCAAAAGCAGTGTGGCATTCAGGGGTCTGCGTCGAGCTGGCCGCACTGGTAGAACGAGCCTCACGGGTGATGGAGTCTAGCACTGAGGCTTTCCCCATCAGTGCAGAAATAGCAGCCACTTTCAATTCTCTAGCAGTGTCGGCAGGAGAGGCAGGGGAATCCATCCTCAGCTTTCGCCGGTGGTTCCCTGTCCCGCGGAGCTGCGGAGAGGCACTTGCACTGAGTCTCTGGTTCTGGTAGAGGCCGCCTGCCAGTTTTAATTTGCTGATGCACAAAGCTTGTTTAGCAGAACAGGCAACAGGGGATGTTGGCTCTTGACCCCAGTCTCCATAGATTCTTGGTCAGTTAGGAGGCCTGAGCTGTTGAGAAGCTCTCCAGGCCTTTGATTTTTGGTGCAGGCTTTGCTTAGCTGTGTGGTAGGCCACAGCAGCAGTTCTTTTCCTACATTCGTAGGTGTGTGCACACATTCTCGCCATGTGGCGGTTACATGTGCAGTGACCTCTGCACATAAGGTTGCCACCTAGATTTGAGCACATACATTTGCAACCTAGACTTGAGTGTGTGGTTGAGTAGTACTTGAGCATGTATATGCATAGGTACTTGTGTGCATAAGGCCCCAACCTAGACTGGAATACATATTTACGTGGGTACTTGTGCATGTACGACTGCAACCTAGTCTTGAGCGCATATTTGTGTGTTCTGGAGAGGTGTGCGCATATGTCCAGATGACATTGATGTGCAAGCAAGAGGCCGCCTTGAGCCGAAGTTCGAGAGCTAGGCGCCAGGGATGAACAAGTCTAAGCACCTTCCTATCTATGAAGCTTGCCATCTGATAGCAATTCAGTCCTCACTCTCTCTCCATTTGTGTCAGCGCTGTTTCAATGTTCAAAGCGATTAGACTAGTACAGCTTTTGCCCATGTTGGGAAATCCCCTTAGTCTATGGTGTCTCTGGAGGGGAGTTGAGTGGGAGGCGAGGCAATGGTTAGTTCTCCTCCTCCCTTGTTCCTGAAGGCAGAGAGAGAAGTTGGAGAGAGCAAGATTGGGCCTATTGACTCTGGTATAGATCCATCCTCCTCTTCCTGGATGAAATGTTTCCAGGGCCTGCAGACCTTTCTGCAGGGATGACTAGTGAAGTGTAGGGATCATGAGCTCTGGCCTCCCATTTGTCAGTCATGGTGGGCAAATGCCACCAAGAGGCTGTCCCTGGTAATGTTCAAGGGGGTGTGGATCATGAGACATCAGAGGATTCTGATGGGGAATTGGTTTCCTCACATCTGGATGGACTCTGCTCAGATATTCTTTTTCCACAGAGATATCTTTCTGAGTTTGTTGGTTCAGACCCTGAACATGCTTGGTATGGCTGGAGGTCCATTTTAAGTTAAGCATACTATTTCTCCCCCCCCCCCCCTATCCAATTCAAGAGATATTGGATTTAAAAAAGTAAATGTTGCTCTCAAGGTTCCCTGTTTCTGCATGGAAACTCTAAGGTCCATCATAGCAGCGGTTAATGCAACTCAAACATTGCTCTAAGCTTCAATGGCAAGAGGAAATGTGGAAAAGGATTTGCATTCACAAAAAAGCAGGAAGTAGCTTGCTTGCTATGATGGCTACTACCCCAAACCAAATAAGCCTGATACTTCACTTTCAATGCATATCCAGCATAGCGCTCTGCTTCAACGGCAGGGGAGAAAGACTGATACTTCACGCATATCCAGCATAGCTCTTTGCTTCAACGGCAGGGGGAATGAAGAAAAGTGGATCTATATATAGATAACCAACAAGGACTGAATTACATAGTCTGGGTAAACAAATATGCATGGATGTAGCTTGCTTATTGCGGCGGTTACTACCCCTAACTAATTAAGCTGGATATGTCACTTAGATGCAGTTCCAATACTACTCTCTACATTAATGGTGGGGGTGGAAGGGAAATAGAACCAAAAGGTTACTAAGAGCCAAGAGAAGCAGATAAGTATGAGAAAAAAAAAGTGCAAAGCTTGCTGGGCAGACTGGATGGGCCGTTTGGTCGTCTTCTGCCGTCATTTTTATGTTTCTATGAGAGTTCTTAGCATTTCTCACCTTGACAGAGGCGTATCTGAACATAGCCATCAGGCCGGAGCACCAGAGATTGCTGAGGTTCATAGTCCTAAGGGAAAGTTTTCAGTTTTGAGCTTTTCCCTTCAGCAGGTGATGGCCAAAGTACCTTCATCCAGGTGAAGGTGATGGGGGTGGCCACATTGCAAAAGGAGGGTGTTAGTGCATCCATATCTGGACTGGCTCATTCATGCAAAATCAGAGGACAATCAATACAAAAGGTACTGATGTACTTGAAGTCTCTAGGATGGGTGGTGAACCTACCAACAAGCCATTAAGTCCTCTTTCAAACTCTGGCGTTTCTGGGAGCTCAGTTCGACATGCTGGTGGAGAGTGTTTCTCACAGAGAGAGACTGCTGAAATTGCAGAGAAAGATTAGGCTTCTGCTAGAGCTTTCGGTGCCCAGGGTCTGGGGACTATTTACAGGTCTTGGGTTCTATAGCATTGACATTGGAATTAATGCACTTGGCATTTGCACATATGCGGCCTCTTCAGGGGGCTCTAACCACTAAGATACTATGACCCAGGGAAAAAAGGGTTCAAATCCCGCTGTCGCTCCTTGTGACCTTGTTCAAATCACTTTATCCTCCATTGCCTCAGATATAAAATTAGATTGTAAGCCCTGTGGGGATAGGGAAATACCTGTAGTACCTGAATGTAATCTGCTTTGATGTACACTTTGAGGTGCCGAAAAGCAGAATATAAAAATCTAAATAAAGCTAAAAAAAAATACACTGGAATCTGTTATTGGAAGAGTTGCATCTTCCCCTTCCATTAGAGGAGGAAACCAGGGAACAGTCTTTCATGGTGGCTTATTCACACCAGTCTCTAGCTTGGTGTGTAATTGGAGGCTCAAATTGGGTAATAGTGACCACTGACGCAAGTCCATCCGGATGGAGAGCAGTGTGGCAAGATCAGTTTGCTCAGGGCCAGTGATCAAAACAGGAGGCCTCGTGGTCTATCAATCGGTAAAAAATGAGAGCGGTAAATTTTGCTTTGCTTGCCTGTCTGCCAAGATTACATGGCCATCCAGTACGGATCCTATCAGACAATGCAATGACAGTGGCCTACGTCAACTGTCAAGGTGGAACCAAGAATCAGGCAATGGGTCGGGAGGCCCGGGAGTTGATTCTCTAGACAGAGTAGTATTTGAGTGGTTGGCAGCATCTCACATCGCTGGAATGAATAATATTCAAGTGGATTTTCTCAGAGAAAGTTAGACCCCAGGGAATTGGAGCGGTCAGGCAGCAATGTGTCTCATCCACGTAAGATTGGGGGGTATCCTGACCAAAGAGAACACCAAGGCATCGCGGTTTTACAGCCGCTGAACAGAACACGGTGCTGCCTTGGATTCATTTTTGTCTTCTCTCCATGGCTCTGGTGGACAAGAGAATACAACAGATAGAGAAACATCTGGCAAACATGATCCTGATAGTTCCAGAGTGGCCACGTCAACATGGCCATAGATGGGCTCCTGAGGTTCGGACATTGGTTGACTCTTTTCCTCCAGGGCCCAATATTTTTGGGTCTGGTGGCTCCTTCTGTCTCTTGGCTTCATTTCTGAGAGGAGACAACTGAGAATGGAGGGGATAGACTAGCTTCTAAATCCTTGATGTATGTGCAAATTTGTAGGATCTTCAGGACCTGGAATACTGTTGACGGAGTGCAGCCTCAACCTGTTCAGGCTATGATGTTGCATATTTTGACTTTTCTACAGAAAGGTTCTGGTCAAGAGACTGGCCTTAAACTCTGAGTCCAGATAGTGAAATTGCGTTGTCTTCAGGGTAAGGTGGAAGGGTATCCACTGTCCACACATCTGTATGTTGTACGTTTTCTTCAGGGAGCTAAGAACTTGCATCCTCAGGTGTGTAATATTTGTCCATCTTGGAATCTGAATCGAGTCCTTGGAGAATTGTATGAAGCTCAATCTGAACCACCAAAGATGATTAAGAACTTGACTCTTAAAGTGGTTTTCTTGGTGGCTGTTCAGCCAGGAGAATTTCATAGCTCCAGGAGCTGTCATGTTGAAATCCCTTCCTACAGATGTCTGATTCAGGGGTATCTTTATGCATGGTGCCTTCTTTTCTGCCTGAGGTAGACTCTGTGTTCCATCTTAGTTAGACAGGGGAGTTTCCAAGTTTTCTGGATTTGGATTCCACTATGCCTCATGCAGGGGATCTTGAGGTATCTAAAGGTCACATTTCTATAGATTGGATCACTTCTTGGTAGATTGAATCATCTCTTTGTACTGTAGAGTGATCCAAAGAAAGGAAGTAAGGTGTCTAAGGCTACAATTGTGTGGTGGCTGAAGGAAGCAATCAATTCACCGTACATTTCTAAAGGGCACCCACTGTCAAGGGGTTTAGAGGCACACTTGATGCATTCTCAGGAAACTTCCTGGGCTGAGTCACAACAGATATCTCTACATGAACCCCCAGATTCATCAAAAAGTGTATCATTGCATGGAGCGGTAAGCATAGTGCACCCTATGCTGAGAGAGAGGAGAGAGCAAGCACCTATCTACAAGGCCCTCATACTAGTGAAGTATTTATATTTCTATAGGAGGGCAATCTAAATAGGTGAGGTGTTGGTGGTTTAGGGGCCAATTTCGCATGTAGTTAGATGTACAAACAGCACAGTACACCTCTGTGAAGATTTGATGTCATTTGGAATGAGGTATACTGTGCTATTGATATGTCTCACTCTACATGTGAAACTGGCCACTAAACCACCACCAACACCTCACCTTGACCTACTATATGGCCCTCCTATAGAGAGATAAATAGGTGCACACAGTGAGGCACTCCCCAGAGTCTCTCCCTCTCTCTCTCTCTTTCTCCCCTCCTAAACCCAGAAATGGCCAAAAGGTAATTTAAAAAGTTTATCGTGAATTGCGTTATGGCCATTCCAGGCATATCACACAGCCTAGCACCAGGAAAAAAGGTGGTTATTTCCGCCTTAAACCATGCGATAGCATGTGTTATGCTACCGCATGGTGTGATATTGCCCCTCATTTAACTAAATCCAGCCCAAACTCCTCCCCAATCCCACCCCTCCCAAAAATTTGTATTTGCGCCATGTGTTACAATTCTTTTCGCATGTGTTAACGCATTATCGCATGCATTAACACCGTAACGCATTTTGATGCGTTACGGTGTTAATGCATGAATGAAAAGTTGCTGGACAGCTACTGGGAAGTCGTTGCCCACTTTTGCTAGGCATTATCGCTTGGATGTCGGAGCTCCGGCTTCCATGTGCTTTGAGAGTGTTCTACGAACCAAACTCTCCAGGTCCCACCTGAGTTAAAGGGAGCTTAGCTACATCCCAGGAGTCTGGACTGATCTGGGTACATAGAAGGAAAGCAAAATTGGTTCTTACCTGTTAATTTTCATTCCTGTAGTAGCACAGATCAGTCCAGAGACCTGCCATTTACTGGGAGGAAGAGTCCACCACTCGTACTACTGCTTTGCTTTTAGTGCGGAGTTGTTGGAGGTTCTCAATACTGATTGCTTACGTTGCTGTCATCTTGGTTTGGGTACAGGTCAATACTGAGGGACTGCAGGTGGCACCAGGGGTTATGAAGCAGTGTCAGTGAACTTTCTCTATCTGCTGGCGGGGAGGCAAAACCCAGGAGTCTGGACTGATCTGTGGTACTACAGGAATGAAAATTAGCAGGTAAGAACCAATTTTCCTTTCCTTAGTATTAATCCTTGCCATGAGAACATAGACCCAAAGGGTGTGGTCTGGATTTTACATGAATATTTAAATATCACCAGGAATGCAGCTTCTTTTGTTTGCCTAAGGAGAGATTTTGAAAGAGCTGCTGATTGGCAAAATTTAACCATTAATTTTCAGTTGTAGCGCACATTCAGGGAGATTTTAATTTCTTGTTAAAGCCCTGTTTTGTGCACTTTCATGGAGCAGACTGGTTATGAAAATGAATAACCTGACAAACCTTGTGCCATTCTATTTAGGGAGCCATTGAGGATGACAAATTTAATGTTGGCCTTGAATATCATTCTGATCAGCTAAATCTGAGATGCCTGCCCTGTCCCAGTCTCCTTTTTGTCCAGCTATTTCTATGCATATTGCACAGATGCATTTTAGCTGGGGGGTGAAGAGAAGGAAGGCTTGTATGGGTGTCAATTTTAAGGCCATAAGACTTTTGAATATATAATCCCATTGTAACTTAGTAGATGGCAGAAAAAGACTTAATGGGTCCATCCTGTCTTCCCAGTTATTCCTGTCCATGCTGCCATTCGCAGCTGATATAAAAACTGGACAGGCTAAGCCTCCCATAAATAGTTTTCCTACAGTAACCCTTGACCCCAAACTATGTGATGGGACAGGAGTTGGAATTGATAACTAAGTTACTGCTGTTGGGAGGGTAGCTAGCGGAGCCCCTCTCACTAATTGTTCATGGAGTTGTGGTGGCAGTGAAGTTCCTTGCAACGTCCTCTGCTGAAGAGAAGTAGGATGGAGAGGGCAACCTAGCAGAGTCCATCCCTCTAGCTCAGTGATGGTGAACTCCAGTCCTCGAGTGCTGCAAACAGGCCAGGTTTTCAGGAGATCCACAATGAATATGCATGAGAAAGATTTGCATACACTGGAGGCAGTGCATGCATATTCATTGTGGATCTCCTGAAAACCTGGCCTGTTTGTGGCACTCGAGGACTGGCGTTGGCTATCTCTGCTAGGACTAGGTGCTGGTGGTCCATGGTGTGGACTGTCAACATATCTGAATGGGCCGACATTGTGAGAATGTCTTTAAAACTTGCAATCTGGCTATATTAATTGTGAAATTAGCATAGCCAGCCCATGGGTTTTAAAGATATTTGCTTAATCTTCAGCAGCCTGCACTGTGGGATGGACTTTGCCATTTGCTATTCTTCAGCAGTGGGCACTATGTGATGGACTTCCTGTGCACACTGGCACTGCAGGATGTGCTCCACCAGTCATCCAGTCCTTATCTCTCTTCCCTTCAACCTCCCTGAACAAGCGACTTTCCTGCCACCTAAACATCCTTAGGTTTTAGTGATGCACAATCGTCAAACCTTTTCGGTTGGAAAGAAATCAATAGAACTAGGGGGTCACAAAATGAAACTCCAGGGAGGACGACTCAGAACCAATGTCAGGAAGTATTTCTTCACAGGGAGGGTGGTGGGTGCCTGGAAGGCCCTTCCAGAGGAGGTGGTGAAGACAAAAACAGTGAAAGATTTCAAAAGGGCATGGGATAAACACTGTGGATCCCTAAAGGCTGAAGGATGGAGATGAAGAAAAGAGCGCATGGTGGTAACTTGCTACTGTGGTGGTGACTGCCCTTAACCAATAAGCCACAGTTTCATCATTGCTCTCTGCATCAATGGCAGGGAGAAAGATGGAAAAGAGAATTAACTATAGATAGCAAATAACTAGGACAACAAATTTTGTGCTCTGGGAAAAATAAACATAGGGGTAACTTGCTGATGTGGCTGTTACGTCCCTTAACCAATAAGCCTGAAACTCTTGATGCAACTCCAATATTGCTCTCTGCTTCTACGGCAGAAGGTAACAGGGAATTGGATTCTAACAGCAGCCAAAAAGGGCCCTGACTTTGACAGCCTGGGAAACTGATAGGAATGGGGGACTTGTATGGCTCAACAGAAACTACCCTAAGCTTGCTGGGCAGACAGCATGGACCTTTGGTCTGTTTCTGCTGTCATTTCTAAGTTTCTATGCTTATCCAGGACAGATCTGCAATCTGATTTGTGCTCTGTCATCTTGGGAGGTTAAGATGTCTCCCAGTTGGTTCACACTTAGCTCTCTTCCCTTTATCTAACCATAAATAGCTACCAACATTAGCATGGCCATTGCTCTAACATCCAGCCATGTAGACTGCCAGGCAGAAGCTGCTGCTAGTTGATTTCTATCTTTGCAGTCTAGTGCAAGTGTCGTCCAAGATCTGCCTCATAGGTCCCCTGAACAGCCTGCTAGCCAGACCCCTGGCTATGTGAGTGCCTGTATTTCAGCTAAGACTTTGTTATTACAGAATGGGGCAGATTTTAAAAGCCCTGCGCACGTAAATCCATCCGGATGTTGCATAGGCCCGGGATGCGCATAAGTCTCGGGGCGTGTTGTGGGTGGTGCAGCATTCGGGGGCATTCTGGGGCGGGGCTGTGGGCATGGGGCCATTCTGGGGGTGTGGCCGAGGCCTCCGAACCAGCCCCCGGGCCGGGAAATGGCGTGCTGGCAGCTGGCCGGTGCGCGCAAGTTACGCCTGTCTCGGGCAGGCGTAACTTTCTGAACAAAGGTAGGGGGGGATTTAGTTAGGGCTGGGGGGTGGGTTAGGTAGGGGAAGGGGGGCTGGGAAAAAAGTTCCCTCTGAGGCCGCTCTGATTTTGGAGTGGCCTCGGAGAGAACGGAGGCAGGCTGCTCACCTCTGCGCACGCAGCCTGCCTCCGCAGGACTCTGGATTTTATAACGTGTACAGCAGCGCACGCATGTTATAAAATCCAGAGTCCTGCGGAGGCAGGCTGCTCGCCTCTGCGCACGCAGCCTGCCTCCGCAGGACTCTGGATTTTATAACGTGTGCAGCAGCGCACGCATGTTATAAAATCCAGAGTCCTGCGGAGGCAGGCTGCTCGCCTCTGCGCACGCAGCCTGCCTCCGCAGGACTCTGGATTTTATAACGTGTGCAGCAGCGCACGCATGTTATAAAATCGGGCTTAGATTTGTTCGCTCCGGGTTGCACGAACAAATCTACGCCCGCGCATAACTTTAAAAATTACCCCTGTGTGCAGCCATCCAGACAGTCCTGGCTGCTAGTTATTAACTAGCAGCCAGGTGGTCTTAGAATTAATTAACTAGTAGTTAATTCTAAGACCACCTGCCAGCCAAATCTCAGTGAGTGCCTGCATTTTCAGTAAGACTTCTAGGTAAGTACTCATGCAGGAAGGGAGCAAATAAGTTACCTAGATAAACTTATACTGGATGATCATCAGCATGAATGTGCCACTGAATACTCCTGGCTATTGGGAAGGTAACTGGATACACTTTTGTCTAACCTTAGAGTACTCACAGGCAGTTCTAGTTATCCAGCTAACTTAAAACCTAGCTGGATAACTCAGAGGCATTCCAGAAGTGGAGTTCTCTGGTTTATTAACCAAAAGCAGGATTTAAAAATTCTCTTGCACTGAATGCTACAGGTTATCCAGCTAAATCCTAAACTTAGATGAACAAACCTACTAAATACTGACTTCCCCAGGCACTTATTAAACTGACCCTACAAGATTCCCTAATCCATCACCCAGCCCTATTTCCATATCATGTTTTACCCCAAGCTTTGCTACAATGTAAACAGCAAGCAAAACATTTATTTATTCTAATTATTTATTTAAGGTTTTTATATACCGGCATTCATGAAATGATCACATCATGCTGTTTTACAAATAAACAGGGGTGCAATAAATACATCAAAACATAGTGAGACTGTCTCCTTGTTTGTATCTGACTTCCTCAGTGAGATTATTTCTGAATTTAATATCTGTTTATCTTTAGGATTAACGAAAATGGAGGTTTGTCAGGATTATTATGGGCTGCCCCCACCACCTGTAGCTTTTGGACCAGCACTACGCCTGAATGTGGGAGAGATTGTTGAGCTCACGAAAGCAGAAGCAGAGCAGCACTGGTGGGAGGTAAAGGCGAATGAGACAAACGATTTAATACAAACTTTGGTAGCTTCTCTTCTCTAATACTAGAGAGCAGCATTTATTCTCATTCTTCCAAGGCTTGGTTACTGCCTCACAGAACCTCATGCTTAAAGCCATGGGCTGCAAGTCAGGGAGAGCTCAGGGTTTTAGGGATGTGCATTTGTTTAAAACAAAAGACAATGTCAATGACATTGTCTATCATTTCATTTTGTTGAAACCATGAAATGAGAAAAAATGCCAAAATGTTATTCTTTTAGTTTTGTGTTGATGTACACTACCTGGACAGTGCGCACTAACTTGGATTTATTGTGTACTAAGTCCAATTACTGTGAACTAACATTTTAAAAATGAAATCAAGCAAAAAATGACACAAAACGAAAATGAGACAAACCACAGCACACCTCTAAATAATTCTGCTCAAAATGCTTTGCTTAAAAACTTTTACAGATGAACTTGTGGGTTTCTCCAAAGCATTATTTGAAGTAGGGTGCCTGCTTTCATTGAATTTTTAATTGTTTACAAATCACAAGATCTCATTGTAGATAGTGAGTCAGCATTTCATAATCTCAAACTGCTAAATAAAAATCGCTAACTCTCTCTCTTGTTTCTGGCAGGGCAGAAATGCTTCCACAAATGAAGTTGGCTGTTTTCCATGTAACAAAGTAAAACCATACGTTAGTGTAAGTGCAAACCCATCTAACTAACGTGGAGTTAAGGCAGGTGCAGAGATCACAGGGAGGGGAGCAATGTGGAAACAGTGGCAGGAGAATGCATTTTATATTCTTTATATCCATAGATGTGCATATTTAATTGCATTCTATGCACATTGAAAAGATTTTGTGTGTTTATCATGCACTGAATTGTATTTGTTGGCAGCTCTGGTTAATAATGTTTAGTAAAAGGTGGGAAAAAAATACCTGAACTGCTGATTAGCTGTTGACTTTGCTATCAGACCTGAAAGTAGAAAGTAATCTGCCAAAAGCATGAGGATTTAAGAAATAGTATCCTTCAGTAGCACTTCTGTGATATTCCCAGCATTGCGTGATGATCGGAGCAGGAATTGTCTTCCATTTATCTTGTACATTGTATTGGTAAAGATTGTTAAATCAGGACTGTTGTGAGGGGTAGAAAAGTAACCCTTATTTATTTTATTTATCGAGTTTAATATACCGTCATTTGGTTTACAAGTTTTATATACCGTCACAATGGTTTAGAAGTTTTGATGGGTAAGAGGTTAGGATGGGGATTAACATCGTTTTCATATTGGTTAACAAGTTTTCAATGGATAAAGTGTTAGAAGGTTAGTAGATGCATTGACGAACATAGAGCGTTCATTTATACATAGAGCGTTCATTTATACATAGAGCGTTCGTTTATACATAGAGCGTTCATTTAAAGCATTATTAGGATTGAGGGGGATATTAACGTAGCAAGGGGAACATGGTGGGGTTCTGAATGAAGGTTAATAGGGTGGGGGTGAGGAGGTTTCAGTCCAGATTTGTGTTAAATTTTGGGGAGCGTGTGAATGACTCATTGGGTGTTTTGTAGGCTTTGGTGAACATCCAGGTTTTAAGGTCCTTTTTGAAGATTTTTAGGTTTGGTTGAGTTCTTAGTACTGTTGGGAGGGTGTTCCAGAGTTTGGGGCTGCCGAGGGATATGGCTCTTTCACGGGTTGAGATTAAGTTATTTGGAGCGTGCAGGTGGGTTTTTCAGAAGGCCTTTGTTGGTTGAGCGGAGGTTTCGTTGAGGTGTGGGTATTTTTATTGATTTACTTAACCAGTTGGTTTCTTCTTCATATATTGTTTTGTGCAGTAGTGTCAGTATTTTGTAATCTATTCAATGTTTTATTGGGAGCCAATGTAGAGCTATGAGAATTGGCGTAATATGTTTGTGCTTTTTTGTTCCTGTGAGGATTCTGGCAGCAGTGTTTTGTAAGATTTGTAGTGGACGGATGGTGGAGAGTGGTAATCCAAATAATAGGGAGATGCAATAATCCAGGTTGGAAAAGATGAGTAGTTGAAGGACTATTCTGAAGTCATCTGGAGTAAGGAATGGTTTTAATCATCATAGTGTGAGTAGTTTGTAGTATCCTTCATTAATTTTATTCGTGATGTGGTTCTTGAAGGATAATTCCCTGTCAATGATGACTTCTAAGTTACAAGCATGTGAGACCGGGGAGCTTGCTGTCTTTTGGTTCTCTATGTTGAGCGGTGGTGGGGGTAATGGTGTGTTTTTTTTCTATCCAGGAGAATTTCTGTCTTTTCGATTGTTTATTATGAGTTTCATGTTGGTTAATAGTTTTATTTTGGAGAGATGTGAGGCTGTTTTTTGTAGGTTTCTTCTAGAGTATTTTGGATTGGGATTAGTATTTGCATGTCGTCCAAGCCCTAGGTCAGTTAGAAAGTGACAAAGCGGGAGAAGGTATATGTTGAAAAGGGTTGCGGACAATGCAGAGCCTTGGAACACCAGTGTTTAGGTTTTTCATCGAGAGGGTATTATTTATTAATACCTGGTAGCTTCTGTGTGATAGGACAAGAACCATTACAACGTTTTCTCAGTTAATCCTATTTCTTTCAGTCAATCCATAAGGATTGCACATGGTTTATGGTATCGAATGCGGCTGATAGGTCTAGGAGGATTAATAGGTAGCTTTGGCCATTTTCGAAGCCCCTGAGCACAATGTTGCTTAGAGAGAGGAGCAGTGTTTCAGTGCTCAGGTAATTCCTGAAACCAAATTGTGTGGGGAATAGGATATTGTTCTTTTCTAGGTGGTTGGATAGTTGTGAGTGGATGATCTTTTCAATGATTTTGGCGATGAAGGGTAGGTTAGATATGGGTCGATAGTTTAGTGGTTGTTTGGATCTAGGTTGGTCTTTTTTAAAATGGGTTTGATAACAGCTGATTTTAAGGAGTCCGGGTAGTTTCCTTCTATGAGGGATAGGTTAACTATGTTGGTAATAGTTTTGGTTATTGAAGGAGCACGGGTTCCCACACTGGCTGCATCTTATCTTATAGCAAGGGCTGGCTCACTTCTCTTTCTTTCTTTTTCTCAGATTCCTTTACCAGATTTGTCTCAGTACTCTTGGTGAGTAAAGCTTATTGTTAAACATTTGTACATCACAAAGTTTTAAGACACAGAACTGAATGTTAGGATGCACAAAGGGGCCAATGCAATACCATGCACTAGTGGCTACTCACGGGCTAACACGCGTCCATAGCAGGGATTAGCACATCCATAATGCGTGTCTAAATCACCGCTTAGCTGATAGCACTCATCACGTGGAAATCCATGTATTGGAGGCTATTAGCTAGTCCCTGCGATCCAATACATTTTCCTCGTGGCCAATGTGCCCTTCAAACACACATTTTATGCCAGCACAAGGGTGCATTGAAAAAAAAAGAAAAGTCCTGCTTTCTATGATTCCTCCTAATAGTATTATAGTGATACTAAGGAGGAGGAACAAAATAAAGCAGTGATTTATTTAAAAAAGAATTATTTGAAAAAAAATGTTGCATGTCCAACACACACAAAATACATAGTCCAGGCCGTGTATCTTGATATCTTGTGCATGCACATGCCGGTAGCAGGAGAAAATGGATGCTCGTACATTGAATGTCCACTTTCCCAAGCAGCTTGATAACCACCTCTCCTGTGCACCTGATTCCAAGGAGGTGCTGGGGTGCATTAGGAAAACTGCACGCCTGTTTTCTGCACACATTTATTGCATCAGCTCCACAGTGTTTGTTCTACCTGGATGTTACTGGGCCATTGTCTCCTGGAAAAGCTCCAGAAGGGCAACTAAAGCAGTGCAGGTTTGCACCAGAAGTAGGGACCTACATTTTCAATTTCTATTATTTTCTACAAAAATCTATCACCGCTTATTATAACAAACATGCACGGGAGAGATTCGCATACAATGGAAGTAATACATGCAAACGTATCTCATGCATATTCATTGTGGATATCCTGACAACCTGATTGGCTAGGTGTGTCCCAAAAGACTGGGCTAGAGAATAGTAATGAGGTATTGGGCAACTTTCACAGAGTGTCAGCTGCAGCTCAAGGCAGCAGTGATATGCATTGTGCTTCCTGAGAGGCAAGAGGTAACCTGCACCGAGCAACAGATGCAGCTCTAAAGGGGATATGAGGGAACTGCAGTTAACTAAAGGAAATCCAAGGAATCCCTGTCTAAGAGTATCAAGAGTAAGATACAACTTCCAGGATCACAAAGCTCTTTCCTCAGGCAGACCCTAGCCCGTGATGGTGACATGTTCAGTGTGTCACGCATGTGAGAACCATCTGTCAGGTGTGACCCGGATGAAAAAGGTTGAGAACCACTGCTATAGGGTGATGATATTTTGAGTTTAATAGCTGGGATTATACTATAACTGGTTGGGGCTTATTGCATGATTTTGATATTCATAGGTACGGTATGGAGTGATTACAATATTTTGAGTCTGATGGTGGGGGATTATTATATAATGACTGTGAGGGAGAGTGATTATCATGTTATGAATTTGATGTTCATAGGTATGACTAGGGTGTTAATTTGAGTATGAATGAGGGAGATTGGGTTCCTGAACATAATTCGCTTTGATGTGTCATGAAAAGTGGAATATAAATAAATTATCATTGTCATGACTGTGCTGGAGGGGAAATACTCATTGATTTTCATGATCATAGTTATTCTGTAGGGAGATTATCACATTAAAATTATGATGAAGAAATGGTGGATGTTCATAAAATTCTGAGTATTAAGTAGGGCTTTTTTTTATAGTGCTGGCTGGTATTAATGATGTGATTATGCAATTGTTAGGTATGCTGGACCGCTGGAGAGAAGAGAAGCTGAAGAAACTCTAAACAGCCGTTCCGAGGGCACATTCCTAGTCAGGCAGAGGGTGAAGGATGCAGAAGAATTTGCCATCAGTATGAAGTTTGTATTGTGTGTGCAGAATGTTAGCTCCTCCCACTTAGCTGGCAGGCCCTTGGGTACTTGGTATTCTGAATGAGAAACTCCCTATGATGATCCTCATTCATGGGGAGGATTTTCCTGTGTAAATATTTGTGGGGAACTTCTGTCAGCCCGTTATGACTCTGGCGCTGCCTCTGCTCACTGTCCTCACCCATTTTTCTCACCCAGGACCTTAGACAACTTTGAAATGTGTTTAACCATGAAACTCCCTTTAAAATGTGCCCTATATTAGCATAACTGTGTTTTTTACCATGCAAGCTTTTTGGGATTACTTTTGTTTAGACATGCTGATGAATATTTTAAATTGATTTACACATTGATATTTCCTTACATAATTGTTTAAACTCCATCCTTAAGGTTTACTTTGTATTTGGACTGTTTTGATTTTAAATGTTCAGCCTTACATAATGCATCATTAGTTGGCTCTATCTTGAGGTGTTTTACATACTAGCATAGTAAATAATGGCAGAGTAAACCCCAATGGTCTAATTTGCCATCATTTACAAAGAAAAACACATGCAAAAAATGATGTAATTCCTGGGCCAATAGACCTAGATAATGCCCACAGAGACTGCCCCTCAAACAAAGACTCTGATATCCAGACTTTCTATACTGTTACTTTTAATTTAATGTACAGGATTCCCTGAATGGGAAGAATTTCTTGTCTAGGCCCTGTGCTTTGCATTTACTGTAATCTCAATTTAAAGTTCATGCAAACAGCACTAATGATCACTGCAGCAATAATCATGCTGGAAGCATTGGATGGTTTCCAACATAACTTAACTGATGAATGGTGAGCTTGATTCATTTTTTTTAAGTAGATTTGTGACCTCTCTTCTGTCCATTAGCTTTATATAGATGGTTCAATTAACTTCCAGATTATAAATCTAATTTCTATCTCTCTCTCCAAC
The DNA here is from genome assembly GCF_901001135.1 of Rhinatrema bivittatum. Lineage (NCBI taxonomy): Eukaryota > Metazoa > Chordata > Amphibia > Gymnophiona > Rhinatrematidae > Rhinatrema > Rhinatrema bivittatum. Next base: position 45,026,731 of record NC_042633.1, read on the forward strand.
CAAATATGGGGCAGTTTATAAACTTCCTCCCAGTTGATAGGGGTAGTTCTTATTATCCGTTTTAGTCAAAGTCCATACAGAAAAATACCAATCACTCCTACCTCTCCTGAAGCTCATCATCCTCTTTACTCTTTCTACTCTTCTCAAGATGATTATGAACCTAGTGACAGGTTCAGACTCCTCTCTCCAGAAATGGATGAAATCCATTCCTCGCACTGACACACTGCTCCTTAGATTACACATACTGAATACTCAGACATGTTGAAAAAATGTTTCAATAAGAGAAACTAAAATGTGGGATGAGGAATGCGGCAAAAATCTTCCGTCTCTAAAACATGAAATCTAAGAAGTTTCCAAACATGTTCTGCACGTTTTCAGACACCGTCCTTCAAAAGGGTGAAAGGTATCTGTCTCCAGTCTGAACCCCGGTCTCAATCCAGAGAACCCAGAGGCTGTCCTCCTAAAACCAGGGATCAACCATAGACAAGTTGTCCCTGGAATGGTCAACTAAAAATTCCACACTTTTAAGGCTCCCAAACCCACACTAGCTATTCTGTTTCCTTCCAATCAGTAAATGGATTATTCCTTTTGGTAGAGATCTGGGAGTATCTCTACAAACATAACAAGAACTCCTGCTTCCACAGACCCAGCAATGGAATAATGAATTCTCCACAGCTATTGTTACCCTCACCCCTCTCAAACAATACTACCAGATCCCCAAGGAACTCCCCATGGATCCTCAAAGGTCTTATCCTTAAACAATCCTGACAACTTGAATGGGCATGGTGAAAACAAAAAAACGGATACCAATCTTCATCTCTGCAAAGAGCACTTCAGGAAATACAAAGCAGTCATTCGACAAGCAAAAAAAAAGACTACACTCTGAATCTAGGTAAACTTTGAACTGGTATTAAAACTCTTCAAGCCTGAACTGCTTTACAACTCTTACCACCACAGAGGATCACACAGCTGAAGAGTTTTCCTAAATTGTCATAGAAAACATTGGAACGGCTTGTCCCTGTGATCATTACCTTCTCTGACAGGTAACATATTACAGCCTAAGTAGTCAGTACAAAATCTAGGGGATCAACTCAACCAAAATCTTACCATGGAATCTCATCATGCAGGTGGTAAGGACAGATCTGCCAACTGCATAGCTACCTTGATAAACACAATCTCGCTACTATTGTCATCCATGCGGTAATCACCACCTGAATTTACCACTGCAGCTACCTATTTAATAGCATCATTCGACATAGTATGAAGCATTTCCAGGTCCTTTAAAATGCAGCTGTTACAGTTTAGGTAGGAGCCAAATCTACCAACCAATTAAAACCAATAATCCAACTGCACTGGCTCATTCCAAATTCTCTGCTTCTCTTACAAGTGTGTGAATGAAAAGCTATTCCAGCTCCTCTCCTCCTACATACCCACGAGAGATCTCTGGACTCTACCAGATTGTCCTGCATTAAAGCTTCATGCTTCCAGCTCTTACGCCCCAAAGATGGTTCCATTACCCTTATTATGACTTTTGCTTTGCTACTTTACTTTCAGGAAAAAAGATAAGTGCTGACTTTTCAGCCAAGTCTTCCCTGCAGAGATCCATTTTCCACAATCTAACTCCCTGTACTTCTGATTAAGGACTTGACCTTAACCCTGGAAGTACTGGATTTTCAATTCTAATCCAGCTGTAAATTTGATCATCACTGCAAGTTATTTCAATTGCAATTTGTTTGATGTAAATTGATATAATCCATCTGGAGGCAGAATATCAAGTGTCTGATATAGATTTATCTGATGGCCAAATTTTCAGAGACAAATTTAAGAAAACTGTAAAGCCTGAGGGGAAAAGCAGAATTTCTTACACACAATGCAATGATTTTTGTTGGCTCTCAGCAGCCAGGACTATTGACTTGGGAGAGGACCAGAGGACAAAAGAGCTGGTGTTTTGACAGGTATTTAACACCTATAGGTTACGAGCAGTCGGGTAGGTATCTTGTAATGAAATTACACAATTGTGTCTGAAGTGGGCAGTGTTTTTCCTTTACTTACACTATGGCTTGTGCAAAGTTATGGTAACAGAAGAGAAACATTGTGATCTTTTTGTCCTCAGGTTTAATTTAGAAATTAAGCACATCAAGATAACAACACTGGAAGGATTGTACCGCATCACAGAGAAGAAAGCCTTCAAGGGTCTTATCGTAAGCTTCTTTGTTTAGAATTTTGGGAGCAATTTTAAAAACATATTTATGTGCCTAAACCATGGGTTTTTGCACGTCAGAATTATAGAATTGCACATAGATGTGCACATATAAGTATAAATGTAATCTGGTTTCATGTATACATATGTGCAGAAAAAATTAGGTCTTCCAGGGCAGAGTTAGAGTTTAGGGTTAGTTTGTGTGGCTTAGGTTGTGCGCAGGGTCTTATGAATAATTTTCAAAGTGGATTAATGCACCCAAGTTTGCTTTGAAGACAAGCATAACTTACGTGCTTTGGCAACACACAAGTTTAATGTGGATTGTTTAAAAAATTATGCTCTCCAGTGCCGGAATAATGGCGCAGTAATAGATTGTCAGGCAAATTTTCACTAAGGCATTTAATTACACAGCTACATGTGGAATTGTGAGCACACACAAAACAACCCAATCTTCAAACACAAGGTACCCATGTAAATGGAGTTTTATATGGATTATACAGAAATATTTTTATTAAAGTCTGGTGCTACCGAATGTGCAAATCAAGCAATTGCACAGGGCATTTCAACCGGGAGGGCAGCATCAAAGGTTAGAGCCAGAAGATGCCTCTAGGGTATGGCAATCCAAAATTTAAAAAAAATGGCACAACCTAGACCTCCCCCCTAGAAACCATTTAAAAATATTTATTCTTTTTCCAATAACCAACACACAATAGGGGGACCTGGGAAAGAGACAGACTGACCGTGTGAAAGAGGGAGAGTGTTTCTGGAGAAGGGGGACCTGGGAAAGAGACAGATTGACAGTGTGAAAGAGGGAGAGTGTTTCTGGAGAAGGGGGACCTGGGAAAGAGACTGACAGTGTGAAAGGGAGAGTGTTTCTGGAGAAGGGGGACCTGGGAAAGAGACTGACAGGGTGAAAGAGGGAGAGTGTTTCTGGAGAAGGGGGACCTAGGAAAGACAGACTGACCATGTGAAAGAGGGAGAGTGTTTCTGGAGAAGGGGGACCTGGGAAAGAGACTGACAGTGTGAAAGGGAGAGTGTTTCTGGAGAAGGGGGACCTGGGAAAGAGACTGACAGTGTGAAAGAGGGAGAGTGTTTCTGGAGAAGGGGGACCTGGGAAAGACAGACTGACCATGTGATAGAGGGAGAGTGTTTCTGGAGAAGGGGGACCTGGGAAAGACTGACAGTGTGAAAGGGAGAGTGTTTCTGGAGAAGGAGGACCTGGGAAAGAGACTGACAGGGTGAAAGAGGGAGAGTGTTTCTGGAGAAGGGGGACCTGGGAAAGACAGACTGACAGGGTGAAAGAGGGAGAGTGTTTCTGGAGAAGGGGGACCTGGGAAAGACTGACAGTGTGAAAGGGAGAGTGTTTCTGGAGAAGGGGGACCTGGGAAAGAGACTGACAGTGTGAAAGAGGGAGAGTGTTTCTGGAGAAGGGGGACCTGGGAAAGAGACTGACAGTGTGAAAGAGGGAGAGTGTTTCTGGAGAAGGGGGACCTGGGAAAAACTGATAGTGTGAAAGGGAGAGTGTTTCTGGAGAAGGGAGACCTGTGAAAGAGGGAGAGTGTTTCTGGAGAAGCGGGACCTGGGAAAGACAGACTGACCATGTGATAGAGGGAGAGTGTTTCTGGAGAAGGGGGACCTGGGAAAGAGACTGACAGTGTGAAAGAGGGAGAGTGTTTCTGGAGAAGGAGGACCTGGGAAAGAGACTGACAGGGTGAAAGAGGGAGAGTGTTTCTGGAGAAGGGGGACCTGGGAAAGACAGACTGACAGTGTGAAAGAGGGAGTGTTTCTGGAGAAGGGGGACCCAGGAAAGAGACTGACAGTGTGAAAGAGGGAGAGTGTTTCTGGAGAAGGGGGACCTGGGAAAGACTGACAGTGTGAAAGGGAGAGTGTTTCTGGAGAAGGGGGACCTGGGAAAGAGACTGACAGTGTGAAAGAGGGAGAGTGTTTCTGGAGAAGGGGGACCTGGGAAAGAGACTGACAGGGTGAAAGGGAGAGTGTTTCTGGAGAAGGGGGACCTGGGAAAGAGACTGACAGTGTGAAAGAGGGAGAGTGTTTCTGGAGAAGGGGGACCTGGGAAAGAGACTGACAGTGTGAAAGAGGGAGAGTGTTTCTGGAGAAGGGGGACCTGGGAAAGAGACTGACAGTGTGAAAGAGGGAGAGTGTTTCTGGAGAAGCGGGACCTGGGAAAGAGACTGACAGGGTGAAAGAGGGAGAGTGTTTCTGGAGAAGGGGGACCTGGGAAAGAGACTGACAGGGTGAAAGAGGGAGAGTGTTTCTGGAGAAGGGGGACCTGGGAAAGACAGACTGACAGTGTGAAAGAGGGAGAGTGTTTCTGGAGAAGGAGGACCTGGGAAAGAGACTGACAGGGTGAAAGAGGGAGAGTGTTTCTGGAGAAGGGGGACCTGGGAAAGAGACTGACAGGGTGAAAGAGGGAGAGTGTTTCTGGAGAAGGGGGACCTGGGAAAGAGACTGACAGTGTGAAAGAGGGAGAGTGTTTCTGGAGAAGGGGGACCTGGGAAAGAGACTGACAGGGTGAAAGAGGGAGAGTGTTTCTGGAGAAGGGGGACCTGGGAAAGAGACAGATTGACAGTGTGAAAGAGGGAGAGTGTTTCTGGAGAAGGGGGACCCAGGAAAGAGACAGATTGACAGTGTGAAAGAGGGAGAGTGTTTCTGGAGAAGGAGGACCTGGGAAAGAGACTGACAGGGTGAAAGAGGGAGAGTGTTTCTGGAGAAGGGGGACCTGGGGAAGAGACTGACAGGGTGAAAGAGGGAGAGTGTTTCTGGAGAAGGGGGACCTGGGAAAGACAGACTGACAGTGTGAAAGAGGGAGTGTTTCTGGAGAAGGAGGACCTGGGAAAGAGACTGACAGTGTGAAAGAGGGAGTGTTTCTGGAGAAGGGGGACCTGGGAAAGAGACTGACAGTGTGAAAGAGGGAGTGTTTCTGGAGAAGGAGGACCTGGGAAAGAGACTGACAGGGTGAAAGAGGGAGAGTGTTTCTGGAGAAGGGGGACCTGGGAAAGACAGACTGACAGTGTGAAAGAGGGAGTGTTTCTGGAGAAGGGGGACCTGGGAAAGAGACTGACAGTGTGAAAGAGGGAGTGTTTCTGGAGAAGGAGGACCTGGGAAAGAGACTGACAGGGTGAAAGAGGGAGAGTGTTTCTGGAGAAGGAGGACCTAGGAAAGAGACAGACTTAAAAGTGTGTGTGTGTGTGCGCGTTTCTGGAGAAGGGGGACCTGGGAAAGACTGACTGTGTGTGTGTGAGAGAGAGATTTTGTAGAAGGGGGACCCGGGAACGATACAGACTGATAGTGTGAGGCAGAGAGAGAGTGAGAGGTGAATATTGGAAAAAGAATAAACATTAAGCTTAGGAAAACAGAATGAGGGAGGGGCCTGCACACAAACTTGGTTTACATAAAACAGCAAAAAAGCTTGCACCAGCCCCTGACTTTACCTGGTGCAAATTCATGGCTTAAGTAACGCTGTCTTGACATACAGGTTATATGCAGTTTTTTTGGACAGGAGAGTTAGAAACCTAACTTTCCTAACTGCCCCCCACACCTCCCAAAGTACGACATAATGAACTTCCATGCTTAGTAAGTGCGTTCATTCAGTCTGCAAGTGAAACTCCACATTTTATGTGTCTGACACCACCAAGCTTTTGAAATTTTATTGCCGTAATTGCAGCAATAGAAAAAGAGAGAGAATGAAAAGTTCACATATATGCAGCATAATTCACTTCTAATTGTCAGATGATAAATTTAATGAATGCACTCTCAAATAAGAGTATTGAATACGGCCCCCATCCCTCCCTCCTCACTGGCTTATTACTCATTCTGCTAGTAAGTGCCTTGTATGAGGGGAAGCAGAAATAATGTTTTGTCATTAACGTCCATGGACAGTACCCAGGAGATTTGCTCCAAATTTCAAGGGAAAGCACATTTGTATCTCTGCACCTATTTTCCAGAAGGTAGATTTGAAAATACAATTTATATGTAGTATTTTTCTAATCCTGCCTAAAGTATGCCTCTGAGAACATTTTCCCAAATGCACTAACAGTACATGCTTTGTAGAACCCTGCCTGTACTTTTAGCTGGATGAAGGAATAATATTGCCAGACAGCTGTTTATATGGATAAATTACTGTTTATAAAGATGTCTTTTCCATGTCTTAAAGCTTTGTCTGTTAACATAAGGATTATATGACATTTCATTTTGCAGTCATTCTGTTCACCAAGAAAACCAAGAGATCCCCTTCTTTCCTAGGGATCTGATCCCATGTCACTCTTTCCATGCAATCAAAAACCTTATTCCAGAAAGACTGTAATGTCAAGGCATCTGTAAAAGCATATCAGGCTGTTCATATCTCTCTACAATAGAGAAGAATTGGGTTTATTCTATGAAGCCTGGTGGTTATAGCTGACCCAAAGGGGACGGAAGAACCTGGGATAATTCAGCTGGGGGAGCCTTGATTATCTCTCCTCACCCTAAGGATAGCTCTGATATGTGTCCAGTACAGTCTGTCCGTTAGTTTACAGGAAACCAATCTAGAGTCACTGTTCATAAAATATTCCATCCCAGAGATAAGTGCTTCCTCTAACTACTGCAGGTCAATATTAATGCAGAGATTTGCATCTCAGTTCTGTCTTAATTTATTGAGGTCATAATTTATTGTTCACTATTTATAGGAGCTGGTGGAATTTTATGAACATAATTCCTTGAAAGATTGCTTCAAATCATTGGATACAGCATTGCTATTTCCCTTCAAAGAGCCAGAGAAAAGAACGCTGTTCAAATCAGCAGGTAACAAAGAAACACTCACTGATCACATTTATAAATGCACTAACATTGTTATATACCGTGTCTCTCTACTTCTGGATCTGTCTTGTGAAATGTTTCACTTTTAGAACTGGTTAGAAGCTGTCAATATAACTGGTTAATTGGAGACAGCAGTACTAGCTAGGAGTGCATAGGGAGTCAGAGTAGCAGCAGCAGCAGCAATGAACAGCATAAGAGAGAAATCAGAGGCTGCAAAACCACCAATGTCCACGGGTTGTCACTATAACCTGCAACTGGGTTGCAAAACTTGTTTCTTCCTATGAGATTCCCTGTTCCTGCTGGAGGAGTTGTAGGAGACTGTGGGTGAAATGGATGAGGTGATGGTGAGTGCCTCTCTTCCACCCCATGCTCGGGATCCCCCCCACCCCGCTGGTTGACGTTGTGACATTCTATCCCATGGCAGTAGAGAGATGCGGACCAAGGCACCACATTGCTGCTGGGTTCAGGAGATGCCTGGGAGAGAGGGGTTTAGAGTGGGGCCAGTGGTGAGGTTGGGCGAGGAGAGAGGGATCAGAGGGAGGTAGAAGGGGGTACAAGAGAGAAGGGATATTTACAGATCATTCCTCCCTCTCCTGGATTCCTTCTTCCCAGGTCAATCTTTTCCTTCCCTTTTTCTTCTTCCTCAGCTTCCTGACTCCACCCCCACCCCCTTTTACCCCATAGTTTTCTAACTCCTGCTGCAGAATCTACCCTTGAGCCATGCAGAAAACTGGAGACTGGGTATGACAGGTGACAAAATGAGTCACTGCCTCTGAACTTTTCCACGGCTTCCAGCAGTTTTAATATTCTTGACTTTCCTAGACAGTGAAACATAGCAATCAATTGTAATGTCCCTGCAAACCCAACTAATTATTTTTATTATATTTTTTTTAAGTTTTTTTATATACCAACATTCAAGACGATAGTCCCATCATGCAGGTTCACAAGAAACAGGGGTGCAAATAAAATAAACTTTACAATTTGAACAATAGTGCAGAAAAGCAGTTACATGTAACAGGGAAACAATAACTTGGAGTAAGAAGGAAAATGAAGATCAGATAATTATATATATATATATAATAACATTATAAGGGGTGGCTATTAATGCTATTCCTAGCGAAGTATGTTGATTGAAGGGAGTTAAGTAATGTTGGAGTTAGGAAAGGCCTGCGTGAACAGCCAAGTCTTGAGTCTTTTCTTGAATGTTGAGATGCTGGGTTCCATTCTAAGATCCGGGGGAATGGAGTTCCATAAAGTTGGACCAGCTGTGGAGAAGGCCCGATCTCTAAGCGTGATGTGTCTTGTAGTTTTGGCTGGAGGTACTTGAAGTGATCCTTTGTAAGCATCTCTTGTCGGTCTTGTTGAGTAGTGTAATCGGAGGGGGATATGGAGATCGATTGGGGCTAATTGATGGATGTTTTTGAAAATGGTGAGGATGGCCTTGTAGATTATTCTGAAGTGGATAGGCAGCCAGTGGAGGCCCATCAGGATAGGTGTTATGTGTTCTCTTCTCCTGGTGTTAGTGAGTATACGGGCGGAGGCATTTTGGACCATTTGCAATGGTTTGGTGTGTGATGAAGGGAGACCAAGCATGATGGTGTTACAATAGTCCAGCTTTGCGAAAATGATTGATTGTAGAATCGTTCTGAAGTCATGAGTGTGGAAGAGAGGTCGTATTCTTTTCAGCACTTGGAGCTTATAAAAGCAGTCTCTGGTGGTTTTGTTGATGTTGGCTTTCAGGTTTAGGTGATTGTCAATTAGAACTCCTAGGTCTCTCACTTGTGTAGTGTTTGGTAAGGTTGGATGAGTGTGTGTGAGGGAGCTGTTTTCTGGTGTGATGATTAGAAGTTCCGTTTTTGATGAATTTAGTATCAGGTTGAGACTTGTGAGAAGCTGTTTGATATTTTGGAGGCAGGTTTCCCAGTGAGACAGTGTTTTTGCGAGTGACTCCTTGATGGGGATCAGGACCTGAATATCGTCGGCGTAGAGGAAGTGTTTGAGATTGAGGTTAGTGAGGAGTTCACATAAGGGTAACAGATAAATGTTAAACAAGGTAGGAGACAGGGATGAGCCCTGAGGGACTCCTACTGATGAGGGGTGAAGAGAGGATTCTTTATTATGAATCTTAACCTTATATCCTCTGTTGCTGAGGAAGGTTCTAAACCAAGATAGGGCAGTGCCCGAGATACCTATGGCTGTTAGTTGGTTGATGAGAAGAGAGTGATTGACCGTGTCAAATGCAGACGAAAGGTCGAGTAGGATCAGAAGGAAGGATTGTCCTTTGTCTAAGCCTAGGATGATGTGGTCGGTCATAGAGATGAGGAGGGCTTCCGTGCTTAAGGTTTTACGGAATCCGTATTGTGATGGGAATAGTAGGTTATTGTCTTCAAGGTAGTTTGAGAGTCGTGAGTTTACCAATTTTTCCATTATCTTGGCTATGAAGGGGAGGTTGGCTATCGGTCTAAAGTTGTTAGGATCGTTTGGGTCCAGATTTGGTTTTTTGAGAAGGGGTTTGAGTGAAGCTAGTTTGAGGTTGTCAGGGTAGAGTCCTTGTGTGAGGGAGCAATTTATGATATCTGCCAGGGTTTTGGGTCACCTGAACAGTTGCATTACTGACAATTTTCAGAAACCATGTCCCTGGGTAAATATCTATTTACCTCTGAAACTTGCCCAGACCTTACCTGGCTAAAGGTGCATGCACTTATAATCTGGAAAGAAATGGTCTGGGGCTTGTTGACATTGGGGAGGGAAACAAACTGATTACATTTTCAAATCCACATATTTCTAAGGGACACATTTCCCTGCAGAAAAAGCAGCTGCAAATGTTTCTGGGTGCCTTTTTCCATGGCTCGTACTTTCCCTGTAGAAAATGATGCAAAGCTCATGGGTTTAAAAAAAACCCAAAATCCCAGTCTTTGCATCACTGCATCTGGTTTTAAAAATTACCCCAATTATGTACAGAGAATCATCTAAAAGATGGAAGTGTGGTACACAATATTGTCCAAAATTCAAGCGTTTATAAAGAGCAATTTTTATGTTATCAAAAAAAGCAAAAATTGCCTATCCAAGATGCAAAAGCTTGACTGTCCCCCGACATGGACTGCATTTTGTTATGCTTCATGAGGAGAGACCTAAAATGAGGCATAGACATCTTACTTATGTGGATGTCAGTATGAGCACTAGAGATTTAAATGTCTGGGTCACCTGAAGCTTAAACATCAAAGCTCTACAGATGTCAGTTGACATTTAAATCCCCATCACCTTTGAGGATGCCCTCCCTCAGAGTTAAGCTATGTAAGCCTCTTAGATCAGTCCTGATGCAGCATAGCAAAATGCAGTTCATGTCCAGGAACTGCCAGCTTTTGAAAACTGGATATTATGATAGGCAATTTGTGGGTTTTTTAAAAATAAAATAAAATTTAATCTTTAAGAACTCTAATTTTTGGACAAGATTGTGAACCACACCTTATTGTTTTATATATGAATCATAGTTTGGCTACCTGCCTTCTGTTTGCTGTGGATGTTTTTCTGCAAAAGCACCCAAAGCTGCACACAGGGAGATATGAAAGATAGAAAAACTCCATCCTGCAATGCTGCTCATGGGTACACATGAAAGATCTCCTTAAATCAGACAGAAATGTCTCTCCATCCTGCACCGATGCACACATGAAAGATCTCCTTAAATCAGACAGAAAGGTCTCTCCATCCTGCACCAATGCACATGGGCACACATGAAAGATCTCCTTAAATCAGACAGAAAGGTCTCTCCATCCTGCACCGATGCACACATGAAAGATCTCCTTAAATCAGACAGAAAGGTCTCTCCATCCTGCACCAATGCACATGGGCACACATGAAAGATTTCCTTAAATCAGACAGAAAGGTCTCTCCATCCTGCACCGATGCACACATGACAGATCTCCTTAAATCAGACAGAAAGGTCTCTCCATCCTGCACCGATGCACACATGAAAGATCTCCTTAAATCAGACAGAAAGGTCTCTCCATCCTGCACCGATGCACACATGAAAGATCTCCTTAAATCAGACAGAAAGGTCTCTCCATCCTGCACCGATGCACATGGGCACACATGAAAGATCTCCTTAAATCAGACAGAAAGGTCTCTCCATCCTGCACCGATGCACACATGAAAGATCTCCTTAAATCAGACAGAAAGGTCTCTCCATCCTGCACCGATGCACACATGAAAGATCTCCTTAAATCAGACAGAAAGGTCTCTCCATCCTGCACCGATGCACATGGGCACACATGAAAGATCTCCTTAAATCAGACAGAAAGGTCTCTCCATCCTGCACCGATGCACACATGACAGATCTCCTTAAATCAGACAGAAAGGTCTCTCCATCCTGCACCGATGCACACATGAAAGATCTCCTTAAATCAGACAGAAAGGTCTCTCCATCCTGCACCGATGCACACATGAAAGATCTCCTTAAATCAGACAGAAAGGTCTCTCCATCCTGCACCGATGCACATGGGCACACATGAAAGATCTCCTTAAATCAGACAGAAAGGTCTCTCCATCCTGCACCGATGCACACATGAAAGATCTCCTTAAATTAGACAGAAAGGTCTCTCCATCCTGCACCGATGCACACATGAAAGATCTCCTTAAATCAGACAGAAAGGTCTCTCCATCCTGCACCGATGCACACATGAAAGATCTCCTTAAATCAGACAGAAAGGTCTCTCCATCCTGCACCGATGCACATGGGCACACAAGAAAGATCTCCTTAAATTAGACAGTGGCAAAGGGTAAATGTGTGGACTTACACTTTGGAAATTGCTTCTGGTAGAAGTTATGCACTGGTGACTTGCAGCTGCCTTTTGTGCAGGTAAATCTTTGGCAGAAATTTCCATGTGTAGACTTGTAAATACAATGTTTGAGTTTATTTTCCTCTGTAACCAAAAGACTCCCTGCTAGCTCGCTTTCTAACTTTGGCTAAAAAGTGTTTGCATGGTAGATCTGTGAGCGGACCATAGTCATGAGGAGCTGGGCAGTTCATATGTGTTATTGTGCTCCCCTAAACTAATTGCACCTAAAGGAGGTTAAAATCCCCACAGAGTGGAAGAATGTGCAGACTGTAGCCCTGTGGAGGGGAGCAATCTTCAGACACCAATTTATGCTTTTTACCCATGGGAAAGGCTCCCCATTCACTGCACTTCTGGACTTTGCTTCCATCCTCATTGATGTATCTACTCAATAATCAAACTATCCATTTGCACACCCCATGGACAGTTTTTATCCATGCGTTTTGCTACAATAATCAGAGGAAAACTAGATAGAAAGTTTACTTTCATTATATCTTGTAAGGTACCTGCACACATTTGTGCCTGGTTTTTGTTTTTTTTGTGCATGGGAAATTTTGATTTAGAAGTTTGCATGTAGATGCCTTACCCTGACATGCAAACTACAGAACTATCAGGTAACAGTATGCTCATTGTACAAAAGTACATGTAGAGGGTGGGCAATAATCACAGCCCATTTCTACAGGTAAAATAGTATTTTATGCATTGAAAGAGCTTTCGTTATTGCTCTCTCGCTCTGCTACAAAAGAAAATCCTCTGCATTTTTCTAAATATAAAAGTAAAATGTCCATATTTTATTTTCAGAGGGTAATGTGCGATGTTTTGGTTCAGCAAAAGCACGCTATGATTTCTGTGCACGGGATCGGACTGAACTTTCACTCAAGGAAGGCGATATTATAAAAATCCTGAACAAGAAGGGTCACCAAGGCTGGTGGAAAGGAGAGGTGTATGGCAAGGTACAAGGAATATTCTTACATTATTAAAAGAAGCAAACATGGGGAGTCTGACAGAGAGGCAAAAACACATTCCACTAGAGGGAGAGGAGGGACTGTGTGACAGGGTGAAGGGCACACACATTCCACTAGAGGGAGAGAAGGAGGGACCGTGTGACAGAGTGAAAGGCGCACACACATTCCACTAGAGGGAGAGAAGGAGGGACTGTGTGACAGGGTGAAAGGCGCACACACATTGCACTAGAGGGAGAGGAGGGACCGTGTGACAGGGTGAAGGGCACACACATTCCACTAGAGGGAGAGGAGGAGGGACCGTGTGACAGGGTGAAAGGCGCACACACATTGCACTAGAGGGAGAGAAGGAGGGACCGTGTGACATGGTGAAGGGCACACACATTCCACTAGAGGGAGAGGAGGGACCATGTGACAGGGTGAAAGGCGCACACACATTGCACTAGAGGGAGAGAAGGAGGGACCGTGTGACAGGGTGAAGGGCACACACATTCCACTAGAGGGAGAGGAGGAGGGACCGTGTGACAGGGTGAAGGGCACACACATTCCACTAGAGGGAGAGGAGGAGGGACCGTGTGACAGGGTGAAGGGCACACGCATTCCACTAGAGGGAGAGAAGGAGGGACTGTGTGACAGGGTGAAGGGCACACACATTCCACTAGAGGGAGAGGAGGAGGGACCGTGTGACAGGGTGAAAGGCACACACATTCCACTAGAGGGAGAGAAGGAGGGACCGTGTGACAGGGTGAAGGGCACACACATTCCACTAGAGGGAGAGAAGGAGGGACTGTGTGACAGGGTGAAGGGCGCACACACATTCCACTAGAGGGAGAGGAGGAGAGACCGTGTGACAGGGTGATGGGCACACACATTGCACTAGAGGGAGAGGAGTGACTGTGTGACAGTGAAAGGCACACACATTCCACTAGAGGGAGAGAAGGAGGGACCGTGTGACAGAGTAAAAGGCGCACACACATTCCACTAGAGGGAGAGGAGGAGTGACTGTGTGACAGGGTGAAGGGCACACATTCCACTAGAGGGAGAGAAGGAGGGACCGTGTGACAGGGTGAAAGGCGCGCACACATTCCACTAGAGGGAGATGAGGAGGGACAGTGTGACAGGGTGAAAGGCGCACACACATTGCACTAGAGGGAGAGGAGGAGGGACCGTGTGACAGGGTGAAAGGCACACACACATTCCACTAGAGGGAGAGGAGGAGGGACCGTGTGACAGGGTGAAAAGCGCACACACATTGCACTAGAGGGAGAGGAGGAGAGACCGTGTGACAGGGTGAAAGGCACACACACATTCCACTAGAGGGAGAGGAGGAGGGACCGTGTGACAGGGTGAAAGGCGCACACACATTGCACTAGAGGGAGAGGAGGAGAGACTGTGTGACAGGGTGAAAGGCGCACACACATTCCACTAGAGGGAGAGGATGAGGGACCGTGTGACAGGGTGAAAGGCGCACACATATTCCACTAGAGGGAGAGGAGGAGGGACTGTGTGACAGGGTGAAAGGCACACACATTCCACTAGAGGGAGAGGAGGGACCGTGTGACAGGGTGAAAGGCACACATTCCACTAGAGGGAGAGGAGGAGGGACCGTGTGACAGGGTGAAAGGCACACACACATTCCACTAGAGGGAGAGGAGGAGGGACCGTGTGACAGGGTGAAAGGCGCACACACATTGCACTAGAGGGAGAGGAGGAGAGACTGTGTGAAAGGCACACACATTCCACTAGAGAGAGAGGAGGAGGGACCGTGTGACAGAGTGAAAGGCGCACACACATTGCACTAGAGGGAGAGGAGGAGAGACTGTGTGACAGGGTGAAAGGCGCACACACATTCCACTAGAGGGAGAGGAGGGACCATGTGACAGGGTGAAAGGCGCACACATTCCACTAGAGGGAGAGGAGGAGGGACCGTGTGACAGGGTGAAAGGCACACACACATTCCACTAGAGGGAGAGGAGGAGGGACCGTGTGACAGGGTGAAAGGCACACACACATTCCACTAGAGGGAGAGGAGGAGGGACCGTGTGACAGGGTGAAAGGCGCACACACATTGCACTAGAGGGAGAGGAGGAGAGACTGTGTGACAGGGTGAAAGGCACACACATTCCACTAGAGGGAGAGGAGGGACCGTGTGACAGGGTGAAAGGCACACACACATTCCACTAGAGAGAGAGGAGGAGGGACCGTGTGACAGAGTGAAAGGCGCACACACATTGCACTAGAGGGAGAGGAGGAGAGACTGTGTGACAGGGTGAAAGGCGCACACACATTCCACTAGAGGGAGAGGAGGGACCATGTGACAGGGTGAAAGGCGCACACATTCCACTAGAGGGAGAGGAGGAGGGACCGTGTGACAGGGTGAAAGGCACACACACATTCCACTAGAGGGAGAGGAGGAGGGACCGTGTGACAGGGTGAAAGGCACACACACATTCCACTAGAGGGAGAGGAGGAGGGACCGTGTGACAGGGTGAAAGGCGCACACACATTGCACTAGAGGGAGAGGAGGAGAGACTGTGTGACAGGGTGAAAGGCACACACATTCCACTAGAGGGAGAGGAGGGACCGTGTGACAGGGTGAAAGGCACACACACATTCCACTAGAGGGAGAGGAGGAGGGACCGTGTGACAGGGTGAAAGGCGCACACACATTGCACTAGAGGGAGAGGAGGAGAGACTGTGTGACAGGGTGAAAGGCACACACATTCCACTAGAGGGAGAGGAGGAGGGACCGTGTGACAGAGTGAAAGGCGCACACACATTGCACTAGAGGGAGAGAAGGAGGGACTGTGTGACAGGGTGAAAGGCGCACACTCATTGCACTAGAGGGAGAGGAGGGACTGTGTGACAGGGTGAAATGGTGAAACATGCATACTCAGTTCAACAGATGAAGATAAGAGAGTCTGGAAAGATAGGTATTTGAGATACTATCCTCCCATTTCTTGTGGTTAGAGTAATTCAGTCAGATCTATATTTGTCATATTATACAGCTGTGTGCAAAAGTTTAGGCTTCCTTGGTCAAATTTTATGTTTCAATGAATCTCTAAGTGAACAGAAGCTGATAAAACCGCTGTTAGAAAACCAACAGCAAGAGATCATCCTTCAGAGCAGACAGGGCTGTGGCACTGACTCTGCATATAAGGGGTAGAAGTGTAAGGCTCACCTAGATAGGGTGTGAGCTGTACTCGTGAGTGGAGTCTCCATCCTGGTCCTCGCCACTTGTGCTGGTCATGGCAGCACAGTTCCTATGCACAGAACCACCAATACCATGTGTGTATATTGTTTGCTTCTCTATTCCCATTTCCCAAGTAAACTACCCTGCATGCTGCCACTGATGAGCTTTGAGTCAATTTTGCTTCACAGAAAGCAATTCTCTTGGAGAAGTGGGGGTCCCCCATTCTATACACCCAGTTCTGACCCTGAGCAACTTGATTTGGTCAAAATGGTACCAGAGAAGGAAAAACAATCTATGAACTGCTGTATGATACGAAGTTAAGCACAGTCGGTATAATCAACATACACTGGTTAATTTTTCCTTTTATTGTAAAATTTGCAATTATAATCACCTTATGTATTATTTTAGCAAATGCTTTTTATACATATACTGTAAGTATTAAATCTGCATATTTATAAAACTGAGAGGGGAAATCTCAAACACAAGGTGCACTAGATCCTGGTGTGCATGCCGTTTCCCCTGTCTTTCTAAATATGCAGGTATAATAAAATAAATGTTAGTGTGCGCACACACACACTATATACATATATATATCAGTACTTTAAAAAAATAAATTAACCAATATATATTGTTTATAACTACTGGGATTGAACACTGGGTTGAGTGCTTTTCTGAGTGTAGTGATTTTATAAAGTTAAGCACAACATTTTTCGGCAAATTTGCATGCATAAATATTTGCAGTGTTTATAGATTCAAAATAAGAAAATAGTGACTATGGCATGTGCGAACATTTGTGCAGTCTTTCAGTTGCTGCTTTGGCAGAAGAAATACCTTTCAAACATTTCCTTGCTTTTGGATTTTTCCATCACTTTTCCTTGCAGGTCTTGTAGCTCAGAAATGTTTTTAAGTCTCCTGGCATTAACTTCATGTTTCAGATTTCTCCTTAAATTATCAAAAAACAAATCAGAAGCCGATCCAAGATTGCTGTGTAAAAAAGGACCTTTATTAAAACTTGCACAGAGTCCTTTCTTACACACCGCTCTCCTAATTTTTTTTTATCGCCCCTTAAATTATCAGTCTCAAGTCTGCCGATATGAAGGCCTTTCCAATAACTTCATCTTGCCTTCCTGAAAATAATTAATGGTTAATTGTGAGAGATGTTTTAGATCATTGACTTGATGAAAAAACCAATATCCGTTCAGCTTCGATTTCTTTGTAGACTGTGGGATATTGAAATTTAATAGAATTCATTTTTCCTTCAACCTGCACAATATTTCCTGTGCCACTGGACATCACACAGCTGACAGCATTACAGATCCAGCCTATTGTTGTGTTCTTTTCTTCAAAGGCTTCATCTATTTTCTCCAAAAGTATCTTGTCATAGCTGAACAGTTCAATTGTAGTAACATAAGAACCTGCCATACTGGGTCGGACCAAGGGTCCATCAAGCCCAGCATCCTGTTTCCAACAGAGGCCAATCCAGGCCATAAGAACCTGGCAATTACCCAAACACCAAGGAGATCCCATGCTACTGATGCAATTATTTTTTTTATATTCCTATATTTTCCTTATCTTGTGGCCTCGTTAGATCTGCAACAACTTCAAGTTTCAGGACGTTGCATTGTTAAACATTTGTTTCACTGTCAGAAATAGGTACCTTCCCCCCCCCCCCCGCTTATTTCCTTTTCGTTATCTGTAAACCGATGTGATATCGTTGATCTAATGTCAGTATATAAAAATGTATAAATAATTAATAGCAGTGGCTATTCCCTAAGTAAACTTGATTAATAGCCGTTAATGGACTTCTCCTCCAAGAACTTATCCAAACCTTTTGTGAACCCAGCTACACTAACTGCACGAACCACATCCTCTGGCAACAAATTACAGAGCTTTATTGTGCATTGAGTGAAAGAAATTTGTCCAATTAGTCTTAAATGTGCCCCATGCTAACTTCATGGAATGCCCCCTGGTCCTTCTATTATTCGAAAGAGTAAATAACAGAGTCACATCTACCCGTTCTAGACCTCTCATGATCTTAAACACCTCTATCATATCCCCCCTCAGCCGTCTCTTCTCCAAGCTGAACAGCCCTAACCTCTTCAGCCTTTCCTCATAGGGGAGCTGTTCCATCCCCTTTATCATTTTGGTTGCCCTTCTCTGTACCTTCTCCATCGCAATTATATCTTTTTTGAGATGCGGCAACCAGAATTGTACACAGTATTCAAGGTGTGGTCTCACCATGGAGTGATACAGAGGCATTATGACATTTTCCGTTTTATTCTCCCTTCCCTTCCTAATAATTCCCAACATGGTTTGCTTTTTTGACTGTTGCAGCACACTGAGCTGACTATTTTAAAATATTATCCACTATGATGCCTAGATCTTTTTCCTGGGTGGTAGCACCTAATATGGAAGCTAAAATTGTGTAACTACAGCAAGGGTTATTTTTCCCTATAGGCATCACCTTGCATCAGTCCAAAGCACTTTCCCCAAAGATTTGGGCTTGGTTTTGTTCATACTTTAGAAGACTTTTGTGCTGAGATGTTGGAAAATGCTTACTTCTGACAATTCTTCTATTCAGATGATTGTTGTACTGTGGACCACTGGTTCAGCGGCAGCTAAACTTTTCAGAAGGTTCTTTGTAGTGATCGGTGGGTTCTGTTTTGCAGATCTGACCAGTATTCAAGCTATTTGATCAGAATTTCCTTGGTCTTCCAGACCTAACTTTAATTTCTTCAAGTTTCTGATAGTTCAAATTGCTAACTGAAGTGTCAGGAGTGCTTTTTGTAGCCATCCCTTGCTTAGTAAGCGTGCAATATCCTTCCTTTCAAATGCTGAGACATTTGCATAGAAATAGCCATGGTTGTTGAAAATAGTCAAAATAATCAGAGTTAGAGTATTTAGAAAACTGTGCAACTGTCTTCATGTGATTAATGGAAGGCGTAATGAGTCTACCTTAAAAAAAAAAAAAAAAAGGTAGTAATCAATCAAGTGGAAGGGTGTCCAAATGTTCACACATGCTATATTCACTTTTTTTTAAATTAGTAATAGTAATTTTGCATTAAACATTGCAGAAAAATGTTTTATGTTGTATAGAAGCCAATACTACAATGAATCCACAGGCAAAATGAAATTACTATGTACACGTGCATAACCACAAATTATAATGTAGCACTTGTATGGTGGCATGAATTACAACCACATTATGAATTGTGTTATTTATGATCACCAAATATAATCATTGTAAGTTTTCTTACATACTAAAATGTTTAGGGGTAGATTTTAAAAGGTGCACACGCTACCCAGCGTGCACACATTTACGCCCGATTTTATAACATGTGCAAGGGCATGTTATAAAATCGGGGGTCGGTGTGTGCAAGGGGGTGCACAATTGTGCACCTTGTGCATGCTGAGAATGCTGCCCGTTCCCTCCCAGGTCCCTCTGAAATCAGGCTGTGCAGGAATTCCCCCCCCCCCCAGCCCTACTGTAACCACCCCCAAAGTCTGCCGGCACGCGATCCTCCGACATAGCAGCAATGGCCGCTGGTTGGAGGCCTCTGGCCCCGGGACTTACACGCGTCAATGGGCCTTTTTAAAATAGGCCCGGCGTACGTAACACCCCCCCCTCCCCCATGCACGTAAATCCAGCCCACAATTTGCATTCTGTGAAAACCCACATTTTATTCTGTAAAACAATCTTATGGCTCCATTTTTTAAATTATTTAGGGATTGTTTGCATAACACACAGTTCATACGTGTGACTGATTCATGCCACCATATGAGTGCTATTATAATTATTATTTAATTGTTTAATTTTGTACCATGATTGTGTCAACTTCTGTTAACTTAGAGAGCCATTGAAACATGCAATGTGACCAGGGGTTCCTAAATGTTTGCTCACAATTGTATATAATCTTATTTATTTATTTATTTATTATTTTTATTATACCGAGTTTCATGATCGGAATCACATCAACCCGGTTTACAATTAACAATGTGAGTAAAGGCAGAGAGTAACAAAGTAAAGAACATTTCCCAATACAACAACAAATATAGTATGAAACTTAACAAATATTATAACAATATTTTGGATGTGAGAAAGTTACAAAAAACATGGAAAAATAACTTGGATATGATCTTAGAATTAAAATCTTTTTCACACTTGATAGGAAGAGCTTTCTGCCAGTCACTCATACGGGAGTTTACTATAAATAGGAAAGGTTTTCTGCATGCACACTTTATCAGTGTTAAGCTTAACCTTTCCTACACTCTTAGACTCTTAGGTAATATCTGGTTGGAATGACCTAAAGTATCTTGGAAAATACTAAGTCTCTTGTCCAATAGCTGTTAGAAGGGGTCCTCTTTACACAGGGATAGTCCATTAAGAAAAAAAAATCCGACTTATGGTCAGCCAACATGTCTTGAATATTTTACCAATAGAATTTCTCAATGTACTGATATTGTGGTGTTTTCTGTATATGGCAGATTGGCTGGTTTCCTGCTAATTATGTAGAAGAGGACTATTCAGAATATTGCTGATTTAAGATGTGCTTTATGGGACAGTAGTGATGCCAATGGAATATCCAATGTGTCCAGGGAAAGCTCTCCAAACAAGAGTAAATATGTCTACAGAAAGTTCCCTATGTAAGACATCTGTGATAAAGCTTTCCCTATAGACTCTAAAGGAACTGGAACTATGACACAGTAATGCACACCAGTGTCTGAAAAAAGTGGTGTGCTGAGAATGAAAGACAATCGGTAACTTAAATTTTGAAATAGTTTGGATTATACTGGAGGAGCTAAGTGGCCTATCCTATTAGTTTTCTGTAGAATAAATACAAATGTATAAAACATTGTATTTTAGGTACTTCAGATGCATGCATGAAGATGAGTCATGCATAAACTGATAGATGTCTCTTATACTGTGGTGATGCCGCCATAAACATGGAGTTAAATAAAATATCCTCTTTGTAATACCTTCATGCCTATTTCACAGGTTGCTGATTACTTTGGAAATACAACTGCAGAGCTGCTAAAGATGGGAGTTTTCATGCCCTTAATAATCATTGTCAAAACAGAAAACACAACACTAACAATGATAGAATAGACAGCCACCAGCTCAAGAAAAGTAAACATTTATTTTGTTATTTATTTCCATGTGATAGTCTGCCCTTTTCTTTTTTTTTAGGAAAGGCACAATGTGGATTACAAAGAAAGATGTGAAGCTGAGGGTGGGGCAAGGATATAATATAAGACAGGGAATCAAACGATGCAAACGTTTATAGGTGTATTACTGACTTCACAATATGGGGAGGATACCTAGCAATAAGAGAAACACAGCACATAAAACCAGAATGTTTTCTTTGCACTTACGGGAGGGTGGAAGGTGGTGTGAATTCTTCTGCTGACTCTGTTTTCCTCTATTTTCCGAGCTTCCTTCACTTTCTTGGTTGCGTACATTGCTTATATTCCCGTTTGCTATTTTTGCAATTATGATTTTTGGTTATTTCCAGTGCTCTTTTTCTCTTTTATCGTATATTTGCACTTCTTGTTCTTCTTCTTTTTCTGTTTTATACCTTTCCACTCCTGTCTCTGCTGCTCATTATGAGACAGTACTCTATGCAGAAACATGCCCAGTATAACAAGTCCTTAAATACAGGCATGGCAACTCATACATGGGACAGGAGGGGATGCCCTTTCGTGGATTACAAACTGGTTAAAAGACAGGAAACAGAAAGTAGGATTAAATGGTCAATTTTCTCAGTGGAAAAGGGTAAACGGTGGAGTGCCTCAGGCATCTGTACTTGGACTGGTGCTTTTCAATATATATATAAATGATCTATAAAGGAATATGATGAGTGAGGTTATCAAATTTGCGGATGATACAAAATTATTCCAAGTAGTTAAATCACAAGCGGATTGTGATACATTACAGGAGGACCTTGCAAGACTGGAAGATTGGGCATCCAAATGGCAGATGAAATTTAATGTGGTTAAGTGCAAGGTGATGCATATAGGGAAAAATAATCCTTGCTGTAGTTATACAATATTAGGTTCCATATTAGGAGCTAGCACCTAAGAGAAAGATCTAGGCATCATAGTGGATAATACTTTAAAATCAATCCTCTTCATGATTTGGCAATGGCAACTGAAATTGGATTGGAAAGTCCTCTTGGGTGTCAGGACTGGCGAAACATTGCACAGATGGTGCATGTCCTCAAGCCTTTCAAAACATATACTGATGCATTCAGTTCAGCTACGGCCACGTTGGGTGGTATCATCCGTGTAATAAACTATCTGCAGGAGATATTAGAAAAATTTCCGCATCAGCCAGATTTCTTGAAGGAAGTGTTGCTTGTTAAATGCTTAAATGAGCAAGTTAAAAAAAAAAAAAAAAGATTGGAACCTCTCATGCAAAAGGATTGCTATATGTTAGCCACGATGTGTGACCCACGTGTGAAAGGCAGTATTGCTCTTAAATGCAATGCTCTTACACACTGGAAAAAAAAGATGATTACACTGGTTCAAAACATAATGTCAAAGAAGGTCTATGCCATGAGTAGGTATAATGATGAAAGAATTAGGATCATCTCTCAGTCTCAAACTCCATCCTGCTCAAGTACTATCAGATGCTCCCCTCCCATGACACACCATATTAGTAGTCATTCCAAGTTTAATGAACTGGTTGCCATGTCACAGGCAATTGCCTCAGCTGTTGGCAGAAGATTGACTGCTGAGCCCTACCCGCAAGAGAATGTTTCAGAAATTCATGTTAAGAGTTTTCTGTCTGAGCCAATTCAGAGCATGGTCTCAGATCTCTTGAGATATTGGGCACAAAAAGCTTCAATGTGGCCTGATCTTGCAATAATAGCACAGCACTTTATTTACTGCCCGCCAACCAGCGTGCAAAGTGAGAGTATTTCCAATAACAGGGAACATTGTGAGTTCAAACTGTGCACATTTGTCTCCAGAATTAGTAGAGCAATTGATTTCCATCAAAATGAACTTTCCACTGCTTGGGTATCCAGACTTTTCCGGTGACTGGGGGGAGGAATGAGCCTCTTGACTAGGCCCAGGATACAAGGTTGGGCCCAGCAGGATGGGAGCGCTCAAGTCTTGTGACTCCCGGACTGGCTGCTTCATGAAGCTCCGTCCTGCTGCGTCCCCGACACCACCCGTTGGGGTGCACTACAGCCAGCCAGTAGTCAGCACTACCCTTGCCTGCCTCCTGTCCAGGCCCAAGATGCAAGGTCGAAGGCTGGAAGAGAGGCTTTGCTCTATTCAGCTGTGCTCCCAGCACTACCCACTGGGGCACCCGGCAGTGCCGCTACCATCACACTGCCACTGCTGCCTCTTGTGGCCCCCAGAAGAAGCCAGTCTGAGAGTCACAAGACATGAATGCTCCATCCTGCTGCATCCCTGGCACTGGCCGTTGGGGCGCACTACAGCCTGCCAGCAGTCAGCACTACCCCTGCCTGCCTGCCTCCTGTCCAGGCTAGAGATGCAAGGTCGAGGGCTGGAAGAGCAGCTGTGCTAACCCGCACCACTCGCTGGGGCACCCGGCAGTGCTTCTACCACCACACTACTGCTGCTGCTGATGCCTCTTGTGGTCCCTAGAAGTCAGTCCAGGAGTCACAAGACATAAATGCTCCGACCTGCTGCATCCCCAACACAGCCTGTTGGGGTGCACTACAGCTCGAGATGCAAGGTTGAGGCTCTCTCTCCCACAGACATGGTACACACACAGCCTTCTCACTCTCCCACAGACACAACTAGCACACACATGCTTCTCGCTCACTCCCAGGCTTCTGTCTCCTTTCCCCCAGCACCCACCTCAGAGGCAGGCAGGTTCCCGCTGGGTTCCTCTGCCTCCTTTCCCCCAGCGTCCTCCTCCGAGGCAGGCAGGTCCCCACTGGGTTCCTCTGCCTCCTTTCCCCCAGCATCCTCCTCCGAGGCAGGCAGGTCCCCACTGGGTTCCTCTGCCTCCTTTCCCCAGCTTCCACCTCCGAGGCAGGCAGGTCCCCGCTGGGTTCCTCTGCCTCCTTTCCCCCTGTGTCCCCCTCCGAGGCAGGCAGGTCCCCGCTGGGTTCCTCTGCCTCCTTTCCCCCAGCGTCCACCTCCGAGGCAGGCAGGTCCCCGCTGGGTTCCTCTGCCTCCTTTCCCCCTGTGTCCCCCTCCGAGGCAGGCAGGCCCCCGCTGGGTTCCTCTGCCTCCCTCCCCCCAGCTTCCCCCTCCGAGGCAGGCAGGTCCCCGCTGGGTTCCTCTGCCTCCTTTCCCCCAGCTTCCACCTCCGAGGCAGGCAGGTCCCCGCTGGGTTCCTCTGCCACCTTTCCCCCAGCTTCCACCTCCGAGGCAGGCAGGTCCCCGCTGGGTTCCTCTGCCTCCTTTTCCCCAGTTGCCCACCTCTGATGCAGCCAGGTCCCCGCTGGGTTCCTCTGCCTCCTTTCCCCCAGCTTCCACCTCTGAGGCAGGCAGGTCCCCGCTGGGTTCCTCTGCCTCCTTTCCCCCAGTTGCCCACCTCTGATGCAGGCAGGTCCCCGCTGGGTTCCTCTGCCTCCTTTCCCCCAGCGTCCTCCTCCGAGGCAGGCAGGTCCCCGCTGGGTTCCTCTGCCTCCTTTCCTCCAGCTTCCACCTCCGAGGCAGGCAGGTCCCCGCTGGGTTCCTCTGCCTCCTTTCCCCCAGCGTCCCCCTCCGAGGCAGGCAGGTCCCCGCTGGGTTCCTCTGCCTCCTTTCCCCCAGCGTCCTCCTCCGAGGCAGGCAGGTCCCCGCTGGGTTCCTCTGCCTCCTTTCCCCCAGCGTCCTCCTCCGAGGCAGGCAGGTCCCCGCTGGGTTCCTCTGCCTCCTTTCCCCCAGCTTCCACCTCCGAGGCAGCCAGGTCCCCGCTGGGTTCCTCTGCCTCCTTTCCCCCAGCGTCCCCCTCCGAGGCAGGCAGGTCCCCGCTGGGTTCCTCTGCCTCCTTTCCCCCAGCGTCCCCCTCCGAGGCAGGCAGGTCCCCGCTGGGTTCCTCTGACTCCTTTCCCCCAGCGTCCCCCTCCGAGGCAGGCAGGTCCCCGCTGGGTTCCTCTGCCTCCTTTCCCCCAGTTGCCCACCTCTGATGCAGGCAGGTCCCCGCTGGGTTCCTCTGCCTCCTTTCCCCCAGCTTCCACCTCCGATGCAGCCAGGTCCCCGCTGGGTTCCTCTGCCTCCTTTCCCCCAGCGTCTCCCTCTGATGCAGGCAGGACCCCGCTGGGTTCCTCTGCCTCCTTTCCCCCAGCGTCCCCCTCCGAGGCAGGCAGGTCCCCGCTGGGTTCCTCTGCCTCCTTTCCCCCAGCTTCCCCCTCCGAGGCAGCCAGGTCCCCGCTGGGTTCCTCTGCCTCCTTTCCCCCAGCGTCCCCCTCCGAGGCAGGCAGGTCCCCGCTGGGTTCCTCTGCCTCCTTTCCCCCAGCGTCCCCCTCCGAGGCAGGCAGGTCCCCGCTGGGTTCCTCTGCCTCCTTTCCCCCAGCTTCCCCCTCCGAGGCAGCCAGGTCCCCGCTGGGTTCCTCTGCCTCCTTTCCCCCAGTGTCCTCCTCCGAGGCAGGCAGGACCCCGCTGGGTTCCTCTGCTTCCTTTCCCCCAGCTTCCCCCTCTGAGGCAGGCAGGTCCCCGCTGGGTTCCTCTGCCTCCTTTCCCCCAGCATCCCCCTCCGAGGCAGGCAGGTCCCCGCTGGGTTCCTCTGCCTCCTTTCCCCCAGTTGCCCACCTCTGATGCAGCCAGGTCCCCGCTGGGTTCCTCTGCCTCCTTTCCCCCAGCTTCCACCTCCGAGGCAGCCAGGTCCCCACTGGGTTCCTCTGCCTCCTTTCCCCCAGCGTCCTCCTCCGAGGCAGCCAGGTCCCCACTGGGTTCCTCTGCCTCCTTTCCCCCAGCTTCCCCCTCCGAGGCAGGCAGGTCCCCGCTGGGTTCCTCTGCCTCCTTTCCCCCAGCTTCCACCTCCGAGGCAGGCAGGTCCCCGCTGGGTTCCTCTGCCTCCTTTCCCCCAGCATCCCCCTCCGAGGCAGGCAGATCCCCGCTGGGTTCCTCTGCCTCCTTTCCCCCAGCTTCCACCTCCGAGGCAGGCAGGACCCTGCTGGGTTCCTCTGCCTCCTTTCCCCCAGCGTCCCCCTCCGAGGCAGGCAGGTCCCCGCTGGGTTCCTCTGCCTCCTTTCCCCCAGCGTCCACCTCCGAGGCAGGCAGGACCCCGCTGGGTTCCTCTGCTTCCTTTCCCCCAGCTTCCACCTCCGAGGCAGGCAGGACCCTGCTGGGTTCCTCTGCCTCCTTTCCCCCAGCGTCCCCCTCCGAGGCAGGCAGGTCCCCGCTGGGTTCCTCTGCCTCCTTTCCCCCAGCGTCCACCTCCGAGGCAGGCAGGACCCCGCTGGGATCCTCTGCCTCCTTTCCCCCAGCTTCCACCTCCGAGGCAGGCAGGTCCCCGCTGGGATCCTCTGCCTCCTTTCCCCCAGCTTCCACCTCCGAGGCAGGCAGGACCCCGCTGGGTTCCTCTGCCTCCTTTCCCCCAGCTTCCACCTCCGAGGCAGGCAGGTCCCCGCTGGGTTCCTCTGCCACCTTTCCCCCAGCTTCCACCTCCGAGGCAGGCAGGTCCCCGCTGGGTTCCTCTGCCTCCTTTCCCCCTGCTTCCCCCTCCGAGGCAGGCAGGTCCCCGCTGGGTTCCTCTGCCTCCTTTCCCCCAGTGTCCCCCTCCGAGGCAGCCAGGTCCCCGCTGGGTTCCTCTGCCTCCTTTCCCCCAGCGTCCCCCTCCGAGGCAGCCAGGTCCCCGCTGGGTTCCTCTGCCTCCTTTCCCCCAGCTTCCACCTCCGAGGCAGCCAGGTCCCCGCTGGGTTCCTCTGCCTCCTTTCCCCCAGTTGCCCACCTCCGAGGGAGGTAGGTCCCCGCTGGGTTCCTCTGCCTCCTTTCCCCCAGCGTCCCCCTCCGAGGCAGCCAGGTCCCCGCTGGGTTCCTCTGCCTCCTTTCCCCCAGCGTCCCCCTCCGAGGCAGCCAGGTCCCCGCTGGGTTCCTCTGCCTCCTTTCCCCCAGTTGCCCACCTCCGAGGCAGGCAGGTCCCCGCTTGGTTCCTCTGCCTCCTTTCCCCAGCGTCCCCCTCCGAGGCAGCCAGGTCCCCACTGGGTTCCTCTGCCTCCTTTCCCCCAGTTGCCCACCTCCGAGGCAGGCAGGTCCCCGCTGGGTTCCTCTGCCTCCTTTCCCCCAGTTGCCCACCTCCGAGGCAGGCAGGTCCCCGCTGGGTTCCTCTGCCTCCTTTCCCACAGTTGCCCACCTCTGATGCAGGCAGGTCCCCGCTGGGTTCCTCTGCCTCCTTTCCCCCAGCGTTCCCCTCTGAGGCAGGCAGGACCCTGCTGGGTTCCTCTGCCTCCTTTCCCCCAGCGTCCCCCTCCGAGGCAGGCAGGTCCCCGCTGGGTTCCTCTGCGTCCTTTCCCCCAGCGTCCCCCTCCGAGGCAGGCAGGTCCCGGCTGGGTTCCTCTGCCTTCTTTCCCCCAGCTTCCACCTCTGATGCAGGCAGGTCCCAGCTGGGTTCCTCTGCCTCCTTTCCCCCAGTTGCCCACCTCCGAGGCAGGCAGGTCCCCGCTGGGTTCCTCTGCCTCCTTTCCCCCAGCGTCCCCCTCCGAGGCAGGCAGGTCCCCCGCTGGGTTCCTCTGCCTCCTTTCCCACAGTTGCCCACCTCTGATGCAGGCAGGTCCCGGCTGGGTTCCTCTGCCTCCTTTCCCCCAGCTTCCACCTCTGCTGCAGGCAGGTCCCCGCTGGGTTCCTCTGCCTCCTTTCCCCCAGTTGCCCACCTCCGAGGCAGGCAGGACCCCGCTGGGATCCTCTGCCTCCTTTCCCCCAGCTTCCACCTCCGAGGCAGCCAGGTCCCCGCTGGGTTCCTCTGCCTCCTTCCCCCAGCGTCCTCCTCCGAGGCAGCCAGGTCCCTGCTGGGTTCCTCTGCCTCCTTTCCCCCAGCTTCCTCCTCCGAGGCAGGCAGGTCCCCGCTGGGTTCCTCTGCCTCCTTTCCCCCAGCTTCCACCTCCGAGGCAGCCAGGTCCCTGCTGGGTTCCTCTGCCTCCCTTCCCCCAGCTTCCACCTCCGAGGCAGCCAGGTCCCCGCTGGGTTCCTCTGCCTCCCTTCCCCCAGCTTCCACCTCCGAGGCAGGCAGTTCCCCGCTGGGTTCCTCTGCCTCCTTTCCCCCAGCTTCCACCTCCGAGGCAGCCAGGTCCCCGCTGGGTTCCTCTGCCTCCTTTCCCCCAGCTTCCACCTCCGAGGCAGGCAGGTCCCTGCTGGGTTCCTCTGCCTCCTTTCCCCCAGCTTCCACCTCCGAGGCAGCCAGGTCCCCGCTGGGTTCCTCTGCCTCCTTTCCCCCAGCTTCCACCTCCGAGGCAGGCAGGTTCCCGCTGGGTTCCTCTGCCTCCTTTCCCCCAGCGTCCCCCTCCGAGGCAGGCAGGACCCCGCTGGGTTCCTCTGCCTCCTTTCCCCCAGCTTCCACCTCCGAGGCAGCCAGGACCCCGCTGGGTTCCTCTGCCTCCTTTCCCCCAGCTTCCACCTCTGATGCAGGCAGGTCCCCGCTGGGTTCCTCTGCCTCCTTTCCCCCAGCGTCTCCCTCTGATGCAGGCAGGTCCCCGCTGGGTTCCTCTGCCTCCTTTCCCCCAGCGTCTCCCTCTGAGGCAGGCAGGTCCCCGCTGGGTTCCTCTGCCTCCTTTCCCTCAGTGTCCCCCTCCGAGGCAGGCAGGTTCCCGCTGGGTTCCTCTGCCTCCTTTCCCCCAGCGTCCCCCTCCGAGGCAGGCAGGACCCCCGCTGGGTTCCTCTGCCTCCCTTCCCCCAGCTTCCACCTCCGAGGCAGCCAGGTCCCCGCTGGGTTCCTCTGCCTCCTTTCCCCCAGCTTCCACCTCCGATGCAGGCAGGTCCCCGCTGGGTTCCTCTGCGTCCTTTCCCCCAGCGTCCCCCTCCGAGGCAGGCAGGTCCCGGCTGGGTTCCTCTGCCTTCTTTCCCCCAGCTTCCACCTCTGATGCAGGCAGGTCCCAGCTGGGTTCCTCTGCCTCCTTTCCCCCAGTTGCCCACCTCCGAGGCAGGCAGGTCCCCGCTGGGTTCCTCTGCCTCCTTTCCCCCAGCGTCCCCCTCCGAGGCAGGCAGGTCCCCGCTGGGTTCCTCTGCCTCCTTTCCCACAGTTGCCCACCTCTGATGCAGGCAGGTCCCGGCTGGGTTCCTCTGCCTCCTTTCCCCCAGCTTCCACCTCTGCTGCAGGCAGGTCCCCGCTGGGTTCCTCTGCCTCCTTTCCCCCAGTTGCCCACCTCCGAGGCAGGCAGGACCCCGCTGGGATCCTCTGCCTCCTTTCCCCCAGCTTCCACCTCCGAGGCAGCCAGGTCCCCGCTGGGTTCCTCTGCCTCCTTTCCCCCAGCGTCCTCCTCCGAGGCAGCCAGGTCCCTGCTGGGTTCCTCTGCCTCCTTTCCCCCAGCTTCCTCCTCCGAGGCAGGCAGGTCCCCGCTGGGTTCCTCTGCCTTCCTTTCCCCCCAGCTTCCACCTCCGAGGCAGCCAGGTCCCTGCTGGGTTCCTCTGCCTCCCTTCCCCCAGCTTCCACCTCCGAGGCAGCCAGGTCCCCGCTGGGTTCCTCTGCCTCCCTTCCCCCAGCTTCCACCTCCGAGGCAGGCAGTTCCCGCTGGGTTCCTCTGCCTCCTTTCCCCCAGCTTCCACCTCCGAGGCAGCCAGGTCCCCGCTGGTTCCTCTGCCTCCTTTCCCCCAGCTTCCACCTCCGAGGCAGGCAGGTCCCTGCTGGGTTCCTCTGCCTCCTTTCCCCCAGCTTCCACCTCCGAGGCAGCCAGGTCCCCGCTGGGTTCCTCTGCCTCCTTTCCCCCAGCTTCCACCTCCGAGGCAGGCAGGTTCCCGCTGGGTTCCTCTGCCTCCTTTCCCCCAGCGTCCCCCTCCGAGGCAGGCAGGACCCCGCTGGGTTCCTCTGCCTCCTTTCCCCCAGCTTCCACCTCCGAGGCAGCCAGGACCCCCGCTGGGTTCCTCTGCCTCCTTTCCCCCAGCTTCCACCTCTGATGCAGGCAGGTCCCCGCTGGGTTCCTCTGCCTCCTTTCCCCCAGCGTCTCCCTCTGATGCAGGCAGGTCCCCGCTGGGTTCCTCTGCCTCCTTTCCCCCAGCGTCTCCCTCTGAGGCAGGCAGGTCCCCGCTGGGTTCCTCTGCCTCCTTTCCCTCAGTGTCCCCCTCCGAGGCAGGCAGGTTCCCGCTGGGTTCCTCTGCCTCCTTTCCCCCAGCGTCCCCCTCCGAGGCAGGCAGGACCCCGCTGGGTTCCTCTGCCTCCTTTCCCCCAGCTTCCACCTCCGAGGCAGCCAGGTCCCCGCTGGGTTCCTCTGCCTCCTTTCCCCCAGCTTCCACCTCCGATGCAGGCAGGTCCCCGCTGGGTTCCTCTGCCTCCTTTCCCCCAGCGTCCTCCTCCGAGGCAGCCAGGTCCCCGCTGGGTTCCTTTGCCTCCTTTCCCCCAGTTGCCCACCTCCGAGGCAGGCAGGTCCCCGCTGGGTTCCTCTGCCTCCTTTCCCCCAGCATCCGCCTCTGAGGCAGGCAGGTCCCCGCTGGGTTCCTCTGCCTCCTTTCCCCCAGCTTCCACCTCCGAGGCAGGCAGGACCCCGCTGGGTTCCTCTGCCTCCTTTCCCCCAGCGTCCTCCTCCGAGGCAGGCAGGTCCCCGCTGGGTTCCTCTGCCTCCTTTCCCCCAGCGTCCTCCTCCGAGGCAGGCAGGTCCCCGCTGGGTTCCTCTGCTTCCTGTCCCCCAGCGTCCCCCTCCGAGGCAGGCAGGAGCCCGCTGGGTTCCTCTGCCTCCTTTCCCCCAGTGTCCCCCTCTGAGGCAGGCAGGAGCCCGCTGGGTTCCTCTGCCTCCTTTCCCCCATCGTCCCCCTCCGAGGCAGGCAGGAGCCCGCTGGGTTCCTCTGCCTCCTTTCCCCCAGTGTCCCCCTCTGAGGCAGGCAGGAGCCCGCTGGGTTCCTCTGCCTCCTTTCCCCCAGCGTCCCCCTCCGAGGCAGGCAGGAGCCCGCTGGGTTCCTCTGCCTCCTTTCCCCCAGTGTCACCCTCCGAATCCTGAGTCTCTAACTCATTTACAAAACAAAATAATTGTGTGAATGAAGTATGAAAGAATTTCAGGCGAATGCAATAAAGTGCCCTTACATTGATTAAAATAAAAATACACACACACTGGAGAGTGTGCACTGTTAATGTGTATGCAGATACACATTAACAGTACACACACTGGAGTGTGTGCACTGTTAATGTGTATGCAGATACACATTAACAGTGCACACACTGGAGTGTGTGCACTGTTAATGTGTATGCAGATACACATTAACAGTACACACACTGGAGTGTGTGCACTGTTAATGTGTATGCAGATACACATTAACAGTGCACACACTGGAGAGTGTATGCAGATACACATTAACAGTACACACACTGGAGTGTGTGCACTGTTAATGTGTATGCAGATACACATTAACAGTACACACACTGGAGTGTGTGCACTGTTAATGTGTATGCAGATACATATTAACAGTGCACACACTGGAGTGTGTGCACTGTTAATGTGTATCTGCATACACTCTCCAGTGTGTGCACTGTTAATGTGTATCTGCATACACTCTCCAGTGTGTGCACTGTTAATGTGTATCTGCATACACATTAACAGTGCACACACTGGAGTGTGTGTACTGTTCATGTATACACATTAACAGTACACACTGGAGAGTGTGTACTGTTAATGTGTATGCAGATACACATTAACAGTGCACGCACTGGAGAGTGTGTACTGTTAATGTGTATGCAGATACACGTCAATACCAAAAATTGCCTTGTGTGCTAGGAGCCCATTTAAAGCAGAGAATGTATTAATGCTTCTAATTCTGCCAGTCCCAGTCTTGTTGTTCATTCCACTACTTGTAAGGTAGTAACTAAGTAGACTAAGAAAGCAGAATCATGCAAAACAAACAAAAGACCTTCAGAAATAATCATAAAAAAAGATAGTGAGCACCCAGCAGTTGCACATTTCTGAAGGATTTCTTTTCGTGATTCTGCTTCCTTACTCCTACTTCAGTATCACAAGCATTACATTTGCCGCTTCAAATGGCTGTCTTGGTCATGCAACGATTTTTGGCATCGAAGTGTATACTCGACTCGTTGCAGTAGCCTGAGTGCACAATATTGCACTGGCCAGGTTGAAAGATGTGTGAATGGTCAGTAGCCATGGTTGAAGCCTTGACGTTGGCGCTACTGCTCACAAGTATACAACTTGTGCTAATTCAACCAGACTGAGTTTTTTATGAAATTGTATCACTGGGTGTCATACTGCTCCTGCCTCCTTCCATGCACAGGCTTCTCACTCCCAGGCTCTCTCTCCCACAGACACAACACGCACACACAGGCTTCTCACTCCCAGGCTCTCTCTCCCCCAGACACAACACGCACGCACAGGCTTCTCTCGCTCACACACACAACACGCATGCACAGGCTTCTCTCTCCCACAGACACAACACGCACGCACAGGCTTCTCTCGCCCACACACACAACACGCATGCACAGGCTTCTCTCGCCCACAGGCACAACACTCACGCACAGGCTTCTCTCTCCCACAGACACAACACGCACGTACAGGCTGCTCTCGCCCATAGGCACAACACGCACGCACAGGCTGCTCTCGCCCACAGGCACAACACTCACGCACAGGCTTCTCTCTCCCACAGGCACAACACGCACGCACTGGCTTCTCAGTCCCAGGCTTCTCTCTCCCACAGACACAACACGCACGCACAGGCTTCTCTCTCCCACAGACACAACACGCACGCACAGGCTTCTCTCGCCCACAGACACAACACGCACGCACAGGCTTCTCTCGCTCACAGGCACAACACGCACGCACAGGCTTCTCTCGCTCCCAGGCACAACACGCACGCACAGGCTTCTCTCTCCCACAGGCACAACACGCACGCACAGGCTTCTCTCGCCCACAGGCTCAACACGCACGCACAGGCTTCTCTCGCCCACAGGCACAACACGCACGCACAGGCTTCTCTCTCCCACAGGCACAACACGCACGCACAGGCTTCTCTCTCCCACAGGCACAGCACGCACGCACAGGCTTCTCTCTCCTAGGCTTCTCTCGCCCACAGACACAGCACGCACGCACAGGCTTCTCTCTCCCAGGCTTCTCTCTCCCACAGACACAGCACGCACGCACAGGCTTCTCTCTCCCACAGGCACAGCACGCACGCACAGGCTTCTCTCTCCCAGGCTTCTCTCGCCCACAGACACAACACGCACGCACAGGCTTCTCTCGCTCACAGATACAACACGCACGCACAGGCTTCTCTCGCTCACAGATACAACATGCACGCACAGGCTTCTCTCTCCCAGGCCTCTGTCTCCTTTTCCCCAGCGCCCACCTCTGAGGCATGAGTCTCAGACTCATTTACAAACCAAATTAATTTTAATTTAACATCTTTTACAAAAATAAAAACAAATACATATTTTATTGTATAAAAAAAAGTGGAGTTTCCCAGGCCAGGGCAAAATATGCAGATTTATGATGCAGGGTCATATGTAGAGGAGGGTGTCGACCTGGGAGGATCCTGCTCTGGATCAGAGGGCAATGGCATCTCCTCCTCATGAGATGCCATTGCCCTCTGCTCCTGTGAGGCCTCCTCCAGGGCTGACAATCTCCTGTATAGATTTCTGAGATCCTGCAGCAGCAACATCATGAAGTCCGCATCATATTTCGCCTTGAACTGCCGTACTTTCTGCAGGATCTCCTCCAGCTTGGCAAACTGTGCAGGGCATGCACAGCTAGGAGGAGATCCTGCAGGAAGTACAGTAGTAGTGGTGCTGTTGCTATTGTTACTGCTGCTGCTGTCGCTGCCTTTTCTTGCCCTGTAAAATGTAAAAAAACAAATTCAACATGAAACATAGAACAATGCATATATGGCAAATAAGCAAATATTGAATGCGCGCGAGCAAGTTTATAAAATCGACCCCTTAGTTTACTAACCTAGAGGGTTTTAGGAAAATGACAGTCCATAACTGGAAAGAGTGAGGGAGGAGGAGAGCGGAGAATGAACTGGGTTTTTTTTTACAGCGTCCGGGGGGGGAGGAGGGAGTGACTCGAGCGAAGACACGCTGTCCGATTGGCCCGATACAGGAAGTGATACAGGGAGCGGTGCGCGGGAAGGAGAAAGAGCCGTGCCGCGTCGGCTGCAGCATCGGCCCCCGAGCAATTGAACCAGCCGGCAATCGAGAAGAGTCAGCAGCATGAGCCCCCGCGGCCGAAGGGATTCTTCTTTCTTGGCCTGCGGGGGCTCATGCTGCTGACTCTTCTCGATTGCCGGCTGGTTCAATTGCTCGGGGGCCGATGCTGCAGCCAACGCGGCACGGCTCTTTCTCCTTCCCGCGCACCGCTCCCTGTATCACTTCCTGTTTCGGGTCACGGGGGGGGGGCAGGCGCGGGAAGAAGAAAAGGCCCAGCCGCGGGTGCCACAGCTTCTTCCAACACCGCTGCCGTTCCCACTGGGCTTGAACGTGCTGACAGCCCAGCGGCAACGGCAGCGGGAGAGACTGGGAGCGCGCGCCGCGGACCGGCAAAAAACTCCGTGACATATGTAGGGGGAAGAGGAAGTGAGTAAGAGAGAGTGAGAAGCAGCCAGCCAGCCTGTGTGTGATTGAGTGGTCAGAGAGCTGATGTGTGTGTGTGTGTATGTGAGAGACAATGAAAGTGATTGCTCAGGGAGATGACTGATGTGTATGTGAGAGTGTGAGGCATTAGTCAGGGAGGTGACTGATGTGTGTGTGTGTGAGAGAAAAAGCATGGAAGTGAGAAGTCTGGGTATGTGGGAAAGCATGAGCATAAGAAGCCTGGAGTTGTGGGAGTGAGAAACCTGGGTGAGTGTGCATGCATGAGAGAGAGAGACTGCTTGGTAAGGTGACTGTGTGTGTGAGAGAAAAAGACTGGTGTGTGTGAATGTGAAAGAATGTGATTCAGGGAATGAGAAGCCTGTGCACGTGGAGAGAACAAGCATGGGAGTGAGAGACTGGTGAGTGAGTGTGTGTGTGTGTGTGTGTGAGAGAGACAGAGAAAGTGATTATGAGAGTGAGAAGACCATATATGCAAGTAGAACACGGGAGTGGGAAGCCTGTGTGTGTGTGTGTGTGTGTATGGCATGAGAGAAACTGTTCAGGAAGGTGACTGGTGTGTGTGTGCCAAAGACTGTTTGGGAGATGATTGGTGTGTGAGAGACAGAAACTGGTCATGGGGGCATGACTGGTGTGTGTGTGTGAGAGACATGGGCACTAAGGAAGAGGACCATAAGTATAGAGCTTAGCTTCTACTGCTGCTTCTGGTGTGTGCCACGGCCTGCAGGGAAGGGGAGTAGGAGAGCTGCTGGAGGGGGTAAGTAAAGGTGGCTTTAAGTTTATTTTTCTTGACTGCCATTTTAATTGTGTGATGTCTGCTTTTTTGAAATATTTTATTGGTGTTTGGAGAATTTTTAATAGTTTTTATGAGTTTTTAATTGTTGGATGTTATTCTGTTCATAGCTGTTTAGAAACATTTATTCTGCTTATTAGTATAGTTTTACAATTATTTCTGTTTGGGGATCTATAGCTGCTTGCTAGTTCTGTTTTCCTAATAAGAGGTGTATTGGTGTTTAGGGTCTGATGTAATATTTGTAGTGTTGCCTTTTCATAGATAGGGTTGCTCCTGTTTGAGTGTATTCCATAATACAGGTGTAACTGTGTGCGGATTAGTTTATGTGCATTACTACAGATCCTGGGAGTATGTTAGGTCAGTTCTGTGTCTGTTACCGAGATGAGATATTTTGCTAGCATGTAAGCGTTTGTATCGGTCTTATTTGTTGTGTTTTCTCAGAGGACATACATTGGTGGTAAACTGCTGTCTTTTCATAAGTAGGGCTATTGAGAACTGAGTTAATTATATTAGTCCGGCCCTCTAAAACCATCCCAATTTCTCATGTGGCCCCATGGGAAAATTAATTGCCCACCCCTGATCTAGATAGATTAGAGAGAGTACATGATTAGAAGGATTGGAAGGAGAAATAAAGGAGTCAGAATATGATGCTACACCACAGTACAAATCTCTTCTTCTTTCTCCTTCCATTCCTTAGTTTACTCTCGTAGTCACTCAGTGTCGTCATAATTAGGGATGTGAATCGTTTTTTGACGATTTAAAACCATCGTCAGATATATTTTAAATCATCAAAAATCGTTAGAGCCGCGATACAGTAACAATTCCCCCGATTTATTGTCAAAAATCGTAAATCGGGGGAGGGGTGAGGGCGGGAAAACCGGCACATCAAAACAACCCTAAAACCCATCCCGATCCTTTAAAAGAAATCCCCCACCCTCCCGAACCCCCCCAAAATGTTTTAAATTACCTGGGGTCCAGTGGGGGGGTCCTGGCGCGATCTCCCGCTCTCGGGCCACGGCTGCATTAAGAGAAATGGCGCCGGTGGCCCTTTGCCCTTACCATATGACAGGGCAAAGGTAGCACCGGCGCCATTTTGGTTCCTGTGACCTGATGTCACGAGTGCAGGAGATCGCTCCCAGACCCCTGCTGGACCCCCAGGGACTTTTGTCCAGCTTGGGGGGGCCTCCTGACCCCCACAAGACTTGCCAAAAGTCCAGCGGGGGGTCCGGGAGTGACCTTCTGCACTCGGGCCGATTTGCCAATATTCAAAATGGCGCCGGCGCTACCTTTGCCCTGTCATGTGATAAGGGCAAAGGGGCACCGGCGCCATTTCTCTTAACGCAGCCGTGGCCAGAGAGTGGGAGATCGCGCCGGGCCCCCCCCCCCACTGGACCCCAGGTAACTTAAAACATTTTGGGGGGGTTCGGGAGGGTGGAGGATTTATTTTAAAGGGTCGGGTGGGTTTTAGGGTTGTTTTGGTGTGCTGGTTTTCCCGCCCTCCCCCCCCCCCCAATAAAACGAATTTTTAAGCTAAAAAACTAAGATGATCAGATTCCCCCCCCAGCCAAAATCGATCGTTAAGACGATCAATCACAGGATTCAGATCCCTAATTATAATATATGATATAATATATAATATATATAATATATAATAATATATAACACAAATCCATCCATAATCACCTTCAACTCGACCTCGAAATTCCTTTCAAACTCCATACTTCCAACAGACCGATTAGAGAAGTCTACAAAGGAGCTCTACAAGCCCCTCCAAGCAAAGCCACGCGCCTCACCTCGACCAAAGACCGAGCTTTCTCGACAGGAGGCCCAGCCATGTGGAACAACATCCCCTCAGACCTCAGGCTGGAACCTTGCCTCCTAACATTTAAGAAAAAACTTAAGACTTGGCTGTTCCGCCAAGCCTTCCCGGATCCCTGGGTTACACATTAGATGATTAACCCTGTTAGTACCTCTTCCAATAACTTAATAAGCACTAGCCTGGATTCCGTGATGATTTTATGTTCTTAATTTATTGCCCTCTTAGGCCTTTCCTTCTAGCTGCTTAAGCTTCCAAGTTTACTGTCCTTGTTAAATGTAACTTTTGATTCTTTCTGATTATTAAAAAAAAGTTGTTTTTCTGTTACAGTTTTTCTATCCCAGTTCGATGTAAACCGATCTGATATGGTATTTAACCTTGAAGGTCGGTATAGAAAAATGCTAAATAAATAAATATACATACATCCAACAGGGGCCTGGTTTTGGCCTCTGTTGGAAACAGGATGCTGGGCTTGATGGACTCTTGGTCTGACCCAGCATGGCAATTTCTTATGTTCTTATCCCAGCCACTGTAACTGACTGATCTAAAAAAAATGATTTTGTTTTTCAGCCTCAGATATACTACTGGCCCACTGGCTACTGTTGCCTCCGTCGTCCTCTGGTGGCAGCTGCTGCTAGGCCCAGGAAGCCCTGCCTGGTCCCTGCCGGTAGGTGGTTCTCTACAAGACAGATCAAAATTCAGAGAACAGTTAAAATTTTAAAAACAGGAATGAGATTAGACACTAGCATTCATTCACTGTTATAATAAATAAACACAATTAAACTTTCGGATAATAGATGGACTAGGGGGCACTCCATGAAGTTAGCAAGTAGCACATTTAAAACTAATCGGAGAAAGTTCTTTTTTACTCAACGCACAATTAAACTCTGGAATTTGTTGCCAGAGGATGTGGTTAGTGCAGTTAGTGTAGCTGGGTTCAAAAAAGGTTTGGACAAGTTCTTGGCGGAGAAGTACATTACCTGCTATTAATCAAGTTTCCTTAGGGAATAGCCACTGCTATTAACTGCATCAGTAGCATGAGATTTTCTTAGTGTTTGGGTAATTGCCAGGTTCTTATGGCCTGGATTGGGCACTGTTGGAAACAGGATGCTGGGCTTCATGGACCCTTGGTCTGACCCAGCATGGCAATTTCTTATGTTCTTATGTGGTATTAATATTTATATTTATCGTTTTGAAATGATGGTATTTGTGATTTTGAATGCCATATTGAAAGATAACTAAGAATAAAATAGTATCTTTTTATTACTAACTTTTCTATGTTGCTTAAAAAATATCCTAGTAGGTCAAGGCAAAACTTGGGCATGTTTGAAATTATTAATCATCGTTATTCTTTTTCCTTTATCCCTCTAATTCTCAGGTCACCATTTGAGGCTTCACAGGGGTAGGTGGCTCGAGGAGATCCACAGAACTCTCTTCCTGTCCCTTGCCTGGTATGTTGTTTTCAGAATACTACACAAGTACACAAATATTATTCATTCAATAAGTATTATTCATTCAATAAGTCAATAAGACCAATCAGAGAAGCATACAAAGGATCCCTACACGTTCCACAAACAAAAGTTACACACCATCAAACATTCAGAGAACGGGCCTTTTCCACCGCTGGACCATCATTATGGAATACCATACCCCCTGACCTCAGACAGGAACCTTGCTTACCAACATTCAGAAAAAGACTAAAGACATGGTTGTTTAGGCAGGCCTTTCCTGATCACATCTGACGATCACAACGGACTCTTATAACTCTCTCCAGACATACCACAACCACTTGTAAATTTCCCATCAACACTATGTAATTAATTGTAACACTTTGTAAATAAGTTAATTTATTCTGTTCATTCTTATTGCCTAAATTATTCCAGCTACTCTTTTTCTCACCCAAGTTCAAATTTCCCTTGTTTTATTGTAACTTTTTATATCTACCTATAAACACCAGTTTTTCGTTCAATGTTATCACTCCCCTGTTTCCTGTAAACCAGCATGATGTGATTTTATCATGAATGCCGGTATAAAAAAAGCTTTAAATAAATAAATATGTTGCTGCTGTACTAAATTTTAATTGTAATGGAATATAATTGTAATGGAATTTGTGATAACTTTGTTTCTTTGGAAGTATAGTTGGTAGTATAGTATATAGTATAGGGTAAAGGTGACACACTACTACTTCTGTTCTTCTAAAATATATTTTAAATTATTACTGTACTTATAACTTTATAGAACTCACTGTATGCTGCTACTACTACTACTCGTACTCTCTTCAGTTTCTAAATACAAAATATAAATAATTAATAATATGCACAGCGTTATTATCTCTCACTTTATCTTTTTGAGATCTTCAATCTCAGGAGGGTAAGAGGCTCACCAGCAGAACTCCTCCTGGAGAGAGGTCCAGGCTGCAGACTCCCTTTCCAGGTTCTGCCTGCAGCCTGGGGAGGTGTAGAGGTTCCTCTCATCCAGGAGGATGAGCCAGGCCAGGAGGTCCACATTGGCCTCTCTAAAGCAGGGCTTCCTGGACCTTGCAGTTGCCTTCCTGACTTTAGCAGCTGTCACCTTGGTGGGGGAGGAGTTGGACTCCCTGTCCCTGTCGGACTCCCTGTCACGTTCCCTTCTACCATAGGAAAATAAAAAAGATGAAAAAAAAAAGTATGTGCTTTAGGACAGCCCTCTGTTCAGAAGCTCACACCTTAATGCAGGGAGGGAGCTCTCACCCATCACAATCCTCCCCCCCCTCACTCACACACCATTCACTGGCTGGGACATGGGGGAGGGGAGGATGTGATGGGCCAGGCAGTTCCCCATCTCTGAAGGACAGCCCTCTGTTCAGAAGCTCACACCTTAATGCAGGGAGGGAGCTCTCACCCATCACATCCTCCTCCCCCCCCTCACCCACACACCATTCACTGGCTGGGACATGGGGGAGGGGAGGATGTGATGGGCCAGGCAGTTCCCCATCTCTGAAGGACAGCCCTCTGTTCAGAAGCTCACACCTTAATGCAGGGAGGGAGCTCTCACCCATCACCATCCTCCCCCCCCCTCACCCACACACCATTCACTGGCTGGGACATGGGGGAGGGGAGGATGTGATGGGCCAGGCAGTTCCCCATCTCTGAAGGACAGCCCTCTGTTCAGAAGCTCACACCTTAATGCAGGGAGGGAGCTCTCACCCATCACATCCTCTCCCCCCCCTCACCCACACACCATTCACTGGCTGGGACATGGGGGAGGGGAGGATGTGATGGGCCAGGCAGTTCCCCGTCTCTGAAGGACAGCCCTCTGTTCAGAAGCTCACACCTTAATGCAGGGAGGGAGCTCTCACCATCACATCCTCTCCCCCCCCCCCTCACCCACACACCATTCACTGGCTGGGACATGGGGGAGGGGAGGATGTGATGGGCCAGGCAGTTCCCCATCTCTGAAGGACAGCCCTCTGTTCAGAAGCTCACACCTTAATGCAGGGAGGGAGCTCTCACCCATCACATCCTCTCCCCCCCCTCACCCACACACCATTCACTGGCTGGGACATGGGGGAGGGGAGGATGTGATGGGCCAGGCAGTTCCCCATCTCTGAAGGACAGCCCTCTGTTCAGAAGCTCACACCTTAATGCAGGGAGGGAGCTCTCACCATCACATCCTCTCCCCCCCCCCCTCACCCACACACCATTCACTGGCTGGGACATGGGGGAGGGGAGGATGTGATGGGCCAGGCAGTTCCCCGTCTCTGAAGGACAGCCCTCTGTTCAGAAGCTCACACCTTAATGCAGGGAGGGAGCTCTCACCCATCACATCCTCTCCCCCCCCCCTCACCCACACACCATTCACTGGCTGGGACATGGGGGAGGGGAGGATGTGATGGGCCAGGCAGTTCCCCCATCTCTGAAGGACAGCCCTCTGTTCAGAAGCTCACACCTTAATGCAGGGAGGGAGCTCTCACCCATCACATCCTCCCCCCCCCCCTCACCCACACACCATTCACTGGCTGGGACATGGGGGAGGGGAGGATGTGATGGGCCAGGCAGTTCCCCATCTCTGAAGGACAGCCCTCTGTTCAGAAGCTCACACCTTAATGCAGGGAGGGAGCTCTCACCCATCACATCCTCTCCCCCCCCCTCACCCACACACCATTCACTGGCTGGGACATGGGGGAGGGGAGGATGTGATGGGCCAGGCAGTTCCCCGTCTCTGAAGGACAGCCCTCTGTTCAGAAGCTCACACCTTAATGCAGGGAGGGAGCTCTCACCCATCACATCCTCTCCCCCCCCCCTCACCCACACACCATTCACTGGCTGGGACATGGGGGAGGGGAGGATGTGATGGGCCAGGCAGTTCCCCATCTCTGAAGGACAGCCCTCTGTTCAGAAGCTCACACCTTAATGCAGGGAGGGAGCTCTCACCCATCACAATCCTCCCCCCCCCTCCTCACCCACACACCATTCACTGGCTGGGACATGGGGGAGGGGAGGATGTGATGGGCCAGGCAGTTCCCCATCTCTGAAGGACAGCCCTCTGTTCAGAAGCTCACACCTTAATGCAGGGAGGGAGCTCTCACCCATCACATCCTCCCCCCCCCCCTCACCCACACACCATTCACTGGCTGGGACATGGGGGAGGGGAGGATGTGATGGGCCAGGCAGTTCCCTGTCTCTGAAGGACAGCCCTCTGTTCAGAAGCTCACACCTTAATGCAGGGAGGGAGCTCTCACCATCACATCCTCTCCCCCCCCCCTCACCCACACACCATTCACTGGCTGGGACATGGGGGAGGGGAGGATGTGATGGGCCAGGCAGTTCCCCATCTCTGAAGGACAGCCCTCTGTTCAGAAGCTCACACCTTAATGCAGGGAGGGAGCTCTCACCATCACATCCTCTCCCCCCCCCCTCACCCACACACCATTCACTGGCTGGGACATGGGGGAGGGGAGGATGTGATGGGCCAGGCAGTTCCCCATCTCTGAAGGACAGCCCTCTGTTCAGAAGCTCACACCTTAATGCAGGGAGGGAGCTCTCACCCATCACAATCCTCCCCCCCCCTCACTCACGCACCATTCACTGGCTGGGACATGGGGGAGGGGAGGATGTGATGGGCCAGGCAGTTCCCTGTCTCTGAAGGACAGCCCTCTGTTCAGAAGCTCACACCTTAATGCAGGGAGGGAGCTCTCACCCATCACATCCTCCCCCCCCCCTCACCCACACACCATTCACTGGCTGGGACATGGGGGAGGGGAGGATGTGATGGGCCAGGCAGTTCCCCCATCTCTGAAGGACAGCCCTCTGTTCAGAAGCTCACACCTTAATGCAGGGAGGGAGCTCTCACCCATCACAATCCTCCCCCCCCTCCTCACCCACACACCATTCACTGGCTGGGACATGGGGGAGGGGAGGATGTGATGGGCCAGGCAGTTCCCCATCTCTGAAGGACAGCCCTCTGTTCAGAAGCTCACACCTTAATGCAGGGAGGGAGCTCTCACCCATCACATCCTCCCCCCCCCCCTCACCCACACACCATTCACTGGCTGGGACATGGGGGAGGGGAGGATGTGATGGGCCAGGCAGTTCCCTGTCTCTGAAGGACAGCCCTCTGTTCAGAAGCTCACACCTTAATGCAGGGAGGGAGCTCTCACCATCACATCCTCTCCCCCCCCCCTCACCCACACACCATTCACTGGCTGGGACATGGGGGAGGGGAGGATGTGATGGGCCAGGCAGTTCCCCATCTCTGAAGGACAGCCCTCTGTTCAGAAGCTCACACCTTAATGCAGGGAGGGAGCTCTCACCCATCACATCCTCTCCCCCCCCCTCACCCACACACCATTCACTGGCAGGGACATGGGGGAGGGGAGGATGTGATGGGCCAGGCAGTTCCCCGTCTCTGAAGGACAGCCCTCTGTTCAGAAGCTCACACCTTAATGCAGGGAGGGAGCTCTCACCCATCACATCCTCTCCCCCCCCCCTCACCCACACACCATTCACTGGCTGGGACATGGGTGCTGGGAGGATGTGATAGGCCAGGCAATTTCCCACCCCACCCCATCTCTGAAGGACAGCTGACAAAATTGGTGAGAAAACTGTGGACAGGTTGTCAGTCTCTGTTGTTTTTTGTTTTTTTACTAGACTAGCATAAAATAAAAAAGTACTTTCTTAAACTTTTTATTTCCTGTAATGTAACTTAACTTAAAATGTACTTCATTTAATGTTTTTATATTTTATGCTACTTTAGGGGAAAATAGTGCATTAATTATATAACTAACTAGTAACTAACTATATACTATAGAAAAACTAAGACAAAACCTTATATACTTACAGTGGTACAACTTGAGCTAGTGCTCTGGAGAGTATCTTTTGCTGGCCTGGGGAGGTGCTGATAATGCTGTCTCTCTGTGCTAAGTTCAGTAAAAGTTACTGCGCACCGCACATTGAAGAAGCAAAATGGCCCCTGGGGACACCACCAAGCATGCTCGGATTAGTGCGCACTAACTCTGGATGGAGGTAGTGATGGCTCTACATTCCCATTGGCTGTCTTCAAGGTGGAGAGAACCAATGGGAACCCAGAACCGTACCTCTAGCTAACTAACTCCTCATGAATTGATGCGTTTTAATTTTTAAGTAGCACTTTTTGTTAGTGCGCACTAACATTAGTTACAGTGCACTACTACTCAATTAGAGGGGCAGAGGTTGAGAGGAGACCCTCTGCAGGGGATAGTTTGATAGAAAAGATTGAGTGGCAAGGTTAGAGTCAGAGTGAAGTGAAGCTAATTTTATTTTAGTGAACCTCTGGGGTCATGTGAATTTTCAAGATCTAAAATGGGGGTCACATTGGCTAAACATTTGGGAAGCCCTGGTACAGCATGTCCACGAGCGAGCTGCTGATCACACTGCCCAGATTCTTAGTATCTGAAGCCCTAATCAAAAGCCAGGCTGATCGCAGCTCTGGGAACCTGCACTGCACTGCAAGGAGTCTGAGTGAAAGCAGGGCTGGTCAGGTCCCACTCTGAGGGAATCTGCACCATCACTACCCAGAGAGAGAGAAAAGCAGGGGCAGCAGCAATAGCAATCATATGAGCCAGCAAGAGTCTGGTGATGGGGGAGAAAGGGTGGTGGGGATGGGCTTGGGAGTGAGGCATAATGGTAGTAGGATGGAGAGAAGGAGAGAGAGACTGTCTAAGAGGGCAGACTGATGAGGATGGGCTGGTGAAAAAGCAAGAAAGACTAGTGAGCCTCTCACCAACCCAAGACCACCATTCTTCCTCCCCAGCACCAGCTCATGTCTGTCAGCAAGGGCTCACTGATGTTGCTCTTCTATTTCTATAATAAATCTATTAACCTTTGTAACTATATTTCTTTATTCTCCTGTATTCTAATTTTAGGCTACATACTGTAAGAACATAAGAAAAAGCCATACTGGGTCAGACCAAGGGTCCATCAAGCCCAGCATCCTGCTTCCAACAGAGGCCAATCCAGGCCATAAGAACCTGGCAAGTACCCAAAAACTAAGTCTATTCCATGTAACCATTGCTAATGGCAGTGACTATTCTCTAGGTGAACTTAATAGCAGGTAATGGACTTCTCCTCCAAGAACTTATCCAATCCTTTTTTAAACACAGCTACACTAACTGCACTAACCACATCCTCTGGCAACAAATTCCAGAGTTTAATTGTGTGTCGAGTAAAAAAGAATTTTCTCAGATTAGTTTTAGTTCGTGCACAGTAACGGAACTTAATGCACATTCACA
Organism: Rhinatrema bivittatum; assembly: GCF_901001135.1. Taxonomy (NCBI): domain Eukaryota; kingdom Metazoa; phylum Chordata; class Amphibia; order Gymnophiona; family Rhinatrematidae; genus Rhinatrema; species Rhinatrema bivittatum. The sequence goes on from NC_042633.1 coordinate 45,071,720, forward strand.
TAGCTAGTGCACACTCATTCGTTGTACTGTGCACTAATTCTGAGATAGTGCGCACTACGTGGTTGTTAGTGCACAGTAACGCAGTTCATCGAAAATTATCAGGAAAAAAAAATGATCCATAGAAAAACAAAATTTACTATGAAGCCCTTGACCCAAAGCATGACACAAATGTTAAAATGGCCTGCGCCATTTTTAAAGATGGTGCCGGCCATCCATTACTCCTACCATGTGACAGGGGCCGGCCAATGGCATGGATACCCTGTCACATGCTGAGGGCAAAGGGCCATTGGTGCCATATTATTCTTATTCCTATATTTATTTATATGCATTTTCTCCACTAACTATTTGTTGTCCTTGATTGGTTCCCTGTCTTTTCCTTGCTAAGTTTTACTGTTCCTACTAATCCCATTAAGCCCCATCCTGTTCTATGTAATTTCCGCCTGCTGTTATGCTGTAAACCGATATGATGCTGCTATGAATATCGCTATAGAAAAGTTTCTAAATACATTTGATGTAACAAACATGACTGGCCTGCCAGTCCCCAGGTTCCGTGCCCCTATCCTTCAGACCACCCCTCAGCAGTTGAAACAGAGCTATTAGGGGTGCTAGCAGGCCATTCCCCCATTAGACCTCATTTTAATTTTGAGTGCAATGTAGACTCACTGTAAGCTGCAGTGAGCTCTAAATCTGAATCCATTGTCCCTTTCCTCCTTTCCCTGCTGTTCTCTCACCTACTACTACATTAACAACTACAACTACATGCCATAGTGTGTGAGACCAAGGGGCCATCAAGCCTAGCATCCTGTTTCCAACAGTGGCCGAACCTGGCAAGTACTACTATTATTAAACATTAATATTGTGCTACAAGATGTACAGAGCACTGTAGGGATGTGAATCGGTACCGGACTCATTTCCGGTATCTGGTTTGGGTAAAAACTGCGTGAAATCTTCGTTCCTGTGGCTTTTACTTGTTTAAATCGGATGTGTTGTGCTGACAAAAAAAACCCACCTTGACAGTTTAAATTTAATTCTTTCTAATTCCCCACCCCCCCCCCAAAATTTATTTTTTTTTAAAGTACCTGGTGGTCCAGCGGGAGTCATGGGAGCGATCTCCTGCTCTTGGGCCGTTGGCTGCCAGTAAACAAAATGGCGCCGATGGCCCTTAGCATGTGACAGGGTATCCGTGCCATTGGCCAGCCCCTGTCACAATGGTAGGAGTATGATATTTTGTATCGTCAGAAAAACGATTCACATCCCTAGTACAGACACACACAAGCGACATCCCTGCTCCATGGAGCTTACAAGCTAGTGGATACACAGACATTTTCTCTCATCTCTCTGCTTCTCAATGCATTATGATGTATTTCTTTCCAAAATGTCTTCTTGATTTCAAGCCTTTTCATTAACTTCCTTGAATGCTTACAGGTTAGCACATTCCACATCATATACACTTACCTTTAATGCTTACAACTGGGCAGATTCCCTGTCAGATAGACTTTTTTGGTTATGCATTGTAAATTAGTTAATTATCATTGTGAAGCTTTAAAGGTTTTGAATTTGGTACATAGTTGAGCTTGCTTGCATTTCTCAGGCTTAGCAATAAACATTGTAATTGAGAAGTATGCCTGAACAGAAAACCAACATGGAGAAGGAAATTCCCAGAAGCCTCTGCGTGTCTTTGGCCTGCCTGGGCTGAACGGACTCTGGAGTGACTTTCTGAGCATGACTTACAGAATGTCCCTGGATATCTGTGGAGGCAGGCAAGCTGGCACCAGACAGGTGATGTCTATTCATAGAGTCACCACAGGGGAGCTTCAGGCACCATTCTCAGGAGTTTGTAATCCACCCAGTTACCGACCTGTTGATTGCCTTGACCAGTAAGAGTTTAACAGAACAAAGAGAGCCATGGGAAATGGGCTACACATCCTGGGAAGCCAATCAGGGTAGTTAGCAATGATTTAATCATGCAGTTGACATTACAACTTATGAAAATGATCCTTTGGGTAGTCATGCAAGTCTCGAACCTTCTATCCTTTTCCTGTATTTGAATGTTATCTATAAAACAAGGGTCACTTCCTGTATCCAAGGAGATGCTGGTCAGTTTGTAAGACTAAGGGCACTCAGTACCCAGCATCTCCTGAGAACACTTATATTGATTAATAAAAATATATTATACTTTTACTGAGTCTAAGTGTTCTTGTGTCCCTGGCCATAAGCATAGAGTAAGCTTTACATAATATAGATAGTAATACAAACTTACTACCAAACGATACAATATAGCTATAAATAGCAAAATTCAGATGCAAGATAAAGCCACATAGTGTCAGTCTGCTGTAGTTAAAACAGGCCTCCTATGTCACTTCACGTCTAGCAGGTTCATGGTGACTGCTGGCAGTCATGAAGTTATCTGAATATAGCATGGCAACATTTTTAAATTATAAGTTCCCTGTACAAACCTGGATCAGTCCAGACTCCTAGGCTTTGCCTCCTTTACAGCAGATGGAGACAGAAGTTTTTGACTGACCCTGCCCTATACTTTCAGGTGCTACCTACAGGTTATCAGTATTTCTCTGTCTCCAGCAGATGGTGGAGGTGCAAAATCCTACAGGCTGATAGTAAAAAAAAAAAAAAAAAAAAGGAATACATTTTAAAAGAATGAAACCTTTAGTTATACAGACGCAAGGCAGAAGAGATCCCTGAGCCTCCCAGGGGGTTTACAGGTCCATGTGGGATCTTCCCCCTGGTATTTGAGGATGCGTGGAGCTGGTGTCAGGGACCCTGCTGACAGCGTTTGGGGTGATACCGAGGAGCCCAGTTAACTCACCCTTAGGGGAACAGGACCCCAGTGCTTGGATGGAGCCAGGTTTGGAAAAAAGTAAGACTTATTTTTGCTAGCTGTCCGGGCCTGTTCTCTGTTCCCTCCAATGCTGTGTTGCTGTCATCTGTGGCTTTTTTGCTCACCAAAGCCTCACCGGTTCTTTGGTAGTTTGCCAGCCGTTGATGCTATGTGGTGCAGTCTGCTGCATGTGTGGAGACGCATGCGTGAATTTCCTGTGATGGTCTGTGCTCTGGTTGCCTCCCCGGGAGGGAGGGTGGTCTGAGGATGAGCCTGGTAGGTTCAGTCAGGCATGGCAGCCTTGCCCAGATATGTTCCAGCTCAGTGCAGGAACAGAAGCCATCTTGTCTGCCTTTCTCTCTGAGCCAGTTCAGAGCATGGAGTCAGATCCCCTGAGATATTGGGCAGAAAAAGCTTCAATGTGGCCTGATCTTACCATAGTAGCACAAAACTTTCTTTCCTGCCCATCAACCAGTGTGCAAAGTGAAAGAGTATTTTCATAGACAGGGAACATTGTGAGTCCACACCGTGCATGTTTGAGTCCAGACTTAGTAGAGGAATTGGTTTTCATCAAAATGATCCTTCCGCTGCTTGAGAATCTGAACGTTCCCTGTGACTGGGAGGAGGAGTGAGCCTCTTGTCTAGGATGGGGATGCAAGGTAGTTTGGGGATGCAGCACGATGGTTGCGTTCAGCATCATGTGTCTCGTACTGGCTTTTTTGCACAAGTCAGCCAGTCAGCCCTGCTCCTGCCTCCTGTCCAGGTGACACACCACGGTGTTGCCACTGCCTCTTGTGGCCCTCAGCAGAAGCCAGTGCAGGAGCCACAAGCAAGCCATGGGGTGAGAAAAGGCCTGTCCTGCTGCCACAGGCTGTCAGCCCTGCTCCTGCCTCCTGTCCAGGCCCCCAGATGCAAGGTCGAGGGCTGGAAGTGAGGCCTTGCTCTAGTCTGTGCACACAGGCTTCTCACTCCCACACTTTCTCTCTCACCCACAGACACAGGACACGCACACAGGCTTCTCTTGCCCACCTCCGAGGCCGGACCTAGCCGGGTTCCTTCCTCTGCCTCCTTTCCACCAGCGTCCACCTCTGATGCCAGACCCAGCCGGGTTCCTTCCTCTACCTACCCCTCCATGGCCAGACCCAGCCGGGTTCCTTCCTCTGCCTCCACCAGCGTCCACCTCTGAGGCTGGACCCAGCCGAGTTCCTTCCTCTGCCTCCTCCAGCGTCCACCTCTGATGCCGGACCCAGCCGGGTTCCTTCCTCTACCTACCCCTCGAAGGCTGGACCCAGCCAGGTTCCTTCCTCTGCCTCCTTTTCCCCAGTGTCCACCTCCGAGGCCGGACCCAGCCGGGTTCCTTCCTCTGCCTCCTCCAGCGTCCACCTCCGAGGCCGGACCCAGCCAGGTTCTTTCCTCTGCCACCCCCAGCGTCCACCTCCTTTCCACCAGAGTCTCATAGTATTTTCCAAAACAAAATAATTGTGTGAATGAATTATGAAAGATTTTCAAGGCCAATGTGATAAAAGTGCAAAGACTTTCAGAAATAATGCAAAAGTAATATTAGAAGAAAAAGAAAAACTGAGCCTCCAGCAGTTGTGTATTTCTGAAGGTTGGGTTTTTTTTTTTAGATTCTGCTTTCTCTTATCCTACTTTAGTATCACACAAACATTACATTTGCTGCCTAAAATGACTGCCTTGGTCATGCTTTGCACTTGTTCCAATAGATTGAGTGCACTGCAGTGCTGCACACGGTGCACTGCACAATATTGCATTGGCCCGTTTGAAAGATGTGTGAATGGTCAGTAGCCATGGTTGAAGCCTTGACGTTGGCGCTACTGCTCACAAGTATACAACTTGTGCTAATTCAACCAGACAGAATTTTTATTTCTGAATGTGTATGACTGAGTGCCATACTAAATTAAAAAACACTGAAATTTTTTTGATTATATATAATACGATTACATACATATCTGTTCTCCATAAATTTAGTACCATACTACTTCATTCAGTAATAATAATAATGAAGAATAAGTTCTTTAAATAATATATAGTACAGTAATAAAATATAAATACAGAAAGACATCTATGAACGTAATCAAGCACAGGACAGTTGTCACATTAGAATAATTGAGTCCACTAATATTTCTCCAATGAAAAATATTTTGACTAAAAAATATAGCTAAAATAAATAGTATTTCCTGTCGTGTAGCCAGATGGACTCAGAAAAGTGGGTATAGTGTGCTCGTGCTAGCAGTTGGAGACGGATCTGACGTCAGCACGGGTACATATACCCCCACAGGAAGTGAAGCTCTTCAGTCATTTCCGTCTCCAAAGCAGTTTGGAGAGCCTGCACGCTCGCTGAGCGTGTTTCCAATCTACTTTCTACTTTCTATTTTCAGGACTACAAGCATTGTCTTGCCGTGATCCTTTTCTCAGAATCATTCCTGACGCTATCCATCTTCGTACGGTTCCATCCTTCTTGCCTAAGGTAGTCTCACAATTTCACCTCAACCAGACCATATCCTTGCCAACTACGGCAGGTCTGAAGAAATCAGAAGAAGGGCGTTTGCTATGCCATCTTGACATCGGCAGATTGCTGCCCAGATACCTGGAAATGACAGAAGCAGTACGAAAGACTGACCATCTGTTCGTCCTTCATAGCGGGAAGAAACAAGGAGAAGCGGCCTCTCGGCCCACCATCGCCCGCTGGATTAAAGAAGTCATCAGAGCGGCCTACGTAGAGGCTGGGAAGTCGCCGCCTCTACAAGTCAAGGCTCATTCTACCAGAGCCCAAGCAGCATTGGGCGGAATCAAGGATGCTGTCGCCTGCAGAAATATGTAAAGCGGCGACATGGTCCTCCCTCCATACTTTCTCCAGGTTTTACTGTCTGGATGTGCAGGCCAGGGAGGACACAGCATTTGCGAGGGCAGTCCTACGCGGTCCTCAGGCAGCCTCCCGCCCAGTCTGGGAGTAAAGCTTTTGTACATCCCACTTGTTCTGAGGCCATCTGGCTACACGACAGGAAATGGTGAGATTACTTACCTGATAATCTCGTTTTCCTTAGTGTAGACAGATGGACTTGGCATCCTGTCCAGCTGCCTGTAGTCATTGGTTTCACCGATTCAAGGTAAGCCTTATCACTTCTTACATGAGTGCGTCCACTCTGCCAGGTGTCGACGCCTTCCGGTTGGGAATGCTGGCGGTCTCCAGCTACTATCAATCGGTCAGGGTAATCCTGTTCATTAATCGATCGGTCAGTTACACATATATCCATAAAGCTTTTGCAAGGAAGATTACTGAGTTGCTTCACTTCCTGTGGGGGTATATGTACCCGTGCTGACGTCAGATCCGTCTCCAACTGCTAGCACGAGCTCACTATACCCACTTGTTCTGAGTCCATCTGTCTACACTAAGGAAAATGAGATTATCAGGTAAGTAATCTCCACATTGTAATGCTTATAAAAATATAATATAACTTTTAAAAATGACAAAACATTAAAATAAAAAAAAACATGGGGTTTAACACCCCCCCCTCAGGGCTAATTTGATGCTCATTGCAAGGATGTGGAGTGGAGGATGGCAACCTGGGAGGAGGATCCTGCTCTGGAGCAGAGGGCACTGGCATCTCCTCCTCACGAGGCATCTCGTGAGGAGGAGATACCTGTACCCTCAGCTCCTGAATGGCCTCCTCCATGGCTGACAGCCTCCTCTCCACATCCTTGCAATGAGCATCAAAATTAGCCCTGAGGCTGTTTATTCCCTGCAAGATCTCCTTCAGCATGCCAAACTGTGCATGTGCAGTGCATACACAGCTTGAAGGAGATCCTGCAGGGAGTAAAGCAACAGTGGTGCCGGTGCTGTGCCTGGCTGTAGCTGCCTCCATTCTTCCTCCGGCTGTGGCACTGGTGGCTGTGGCTGCCTCTTCTTGCCCTATAAAGAAATGTAAAAAAATGCAACATAAGATATAGAACAATACATCTATGTGAAATAAATAAGCAAATGTACGTGCACCATGAAGTTTATAATATTAAAATAAAATCGACCCCGTAGTTTACTAAATTGCAGGGTTTTAGAAAAATGAGTCTCTATTCTACAACATCAGTGATGGAGAGTGGAGGGATATCATTCTAGATAATTCGATAATATTATATAAATATATAACATAACATACAGCTATCCCACTCTCTATAACTGACTAATCACAAACAATAATTTTGTTTTTCAGCCTCAGACAGATACACTACTACTTACTTACTGGCCCTGTGGCCCATAATACAAGCCATTAAGCCTGTGAAAATGGGTTACATTAAAAAATATATTTTTTTTTCAGTTCGTTTTTGGACACGGCACTCTTCTACACTTCTTCTTCCTCACTCATCCTCTTTCTCCTACTGCCTCCCTCCCCTCTCACTGACTGATACCCCCTTCCCTCACTCTAACCTCCCCCCATTCACACTTGCAGTACGTTGGTCAGGTCTCAATTATCTAATATGACCTGGCCCACTGGCTGGGCTGTTGGCTCCGTCCTCCTCTGCTGATGACAGCTGCTGCTGGGCTCAGGAAGCCCCACCTCGTCCCTGCTTCTGTGCGGTTCTGTAGAATACAGTTCAGATTTCAGAGAACAACAGTTACAATTGAAAAAACAGGAATGGGATCAGACACAAGCATTCATTCACTGTTATAATAATAATTTATAATAAACAAACATTAAACACAAATTCCATTACAATGAATTGAATAATATTTGTGTAATATTCTGAAAACAACCTACCAGGCAAGGGACGGGACAGGGTTCTGCGGATCTCCCTGAGCCACTCACCCTCGTGAAGTCGTAGGTGACGACCAGAGAATTAGAGAGATAAAGGAAAAAGAATAACATTGATTAATTTAATTACAAACAACATGTCCAAGTTTTACCTTGAACTACTAATTTATTTTTTTATGCAACATAGAAATGTCAGTAATAAACCATTACTTAGATAATATTTCAATGTGGCATTCAAAATCCCAAATACCACCATTTATTTATTTATAACTTTTATATACCGACATTCAAATGAATATCACATCTGTTCACATACAACTGGGAAACCAAAAAACCAGTACTGAGAAAGGAAGGATAAAGTTACAATTAACAGGGGGTCATAAGGAACGGGGAGAGAATGCGGAACGGTCTAAGGGACCAAGTGAGAGTAATAGCAGGAAGGATACAGCAAACGTACAACTTTGTTGAGATAGCAACTATATTACATAATATATTTACAAAACTGTATGACAGTCAAAAGCCCTAGTGGTTGCAGCAAATTGCTATGACAATGTATAATGTTTGGGTTTACCAGAGAAAGCTATAGGAATGTTAGGGGGATAAAGGTTCAATGGATAGAGTAATGGAAACTGGTAGGGGTGCAGAATGCTTGGTTGAATAACCAGGTTTTTAACTTTTTTTTAAAGGTGTTCGGGCAGTGTTCCAGGCGAAGTTCTGGTGGCATCGAGTTCCATAGTGTAGGACCTGCGATGGAGAGGGCACGTTCTCGGGTGGAAGTGAGCTGGGCAGATTTGTGTGAGGGGGCAGTTAGAGTCCCCTAGGTAGGCTGATCTGGTAGGCCTGTTGGGGATATGAAACTGGAGAGAGTCATTAAGCCAGTGAATCTCATTATTGTGTAGGGTTTTGTGGATGATGGATAGGCTTTTATGAAGGATTCTTGCTGGGATAGGAAGCCAGTGAAGGTCTCTGAGGATAGGTGTGATATGGTCTGATCTGCGGGAGTTGGTAAGAATTCTAGCTGCCGCATTTTGCAGCATCTGCAAAGGGCTGGTGGTGGACGCAGGCAATCCTAGAAGTAGGGTATTGCAGTAGTCGATTTTTGAAAATAAAGGGAGTTTGGAGGACAGTACGGAAGTCGTTATGGTGTAAAAGGGGTCTTAATTTTTTCAGGATGTGTAATTTGTAAAAGCAGTCTCTTGTAATGTTGGTTATGTGATTTTGGAGATTGAGGTGGTCATCCAAGGTGACGCCCAGGTCTCTGACATGTTGTGAGAAGGGGTGAGTTGGGAGCAGGGGAGTGTGAGGGTGGCGGGCAGGAGAAATGTAGAGTAGTTCAGTTTTTGATGAATTAAGGGCGAGGTTAAGGTTGGTGAGAAGGCTATTGATTGAGGATAGGCATTTATCCCATAATTTAAGGGCGTTTGTTACAGAATCGGTGATAGGAAGAAGTATCTGGACATCATCTGCATTTACATAGTGTGTGAGTCCAAGATCTGCAAGCAATTGGTGTAGGGGAGAGGGAAGAGCCTTGGGGAACACCATGAGATAACTTGACCGGGTTAGATTCATGATTGACTATTTTGACTTTGTAGAAGTGGTTGTCTAAGAAGGACGACAACCAGTTCAGGGCTGAGTCTGCAATACCGATATCTGAGAGGCAACTGATAAGGAGATTATGGTTGACGGTATCAAAGGCAATTTCAAAACAATTTCAAACCAATTAATATTAATAATAATACCACAGATAACTTTCTTTCTTTCATAGTCTAGTAGTTACTGCAGTGTAAGGGTGGTACACTACTACTATTTCAGTTCATCTAAAATATATGTATTTTAAATTAGTAGTACTGTACTTTACTTACTACTTATAATTTATATAACTCACTCTATGCTATTACTATAAATACATACTCTATTCAATTTTCAAATACAAATGAAAATATACATAATAATTGACCAACATTATTATCTCTCACCTTTCTTCTTGAGATCTTGGATCTCACGAGGGTAAGAGGCTCGATCGCTAAATTCCTCCTGGAGGGACACCCAGGCTGCAGACCCTTTGTAGATTAGGTCTACAGCCTGGGGGGGTATAGAGATTGTCCTGATCCTGGCAGATTAGCCGGGCTAGGAGGTCCACAATATCCTGACTAAAGCGGGGATTCCTGGACCTATCAGCTGCCATCTTGGAAGAGGACAGTTGGGTGGAATCTGACTTCCTATCATGATCCATCTACAATGTGAAAAAAAAAAGAATATGAAAAAAAAGTATGTTCAGAAGCTCAGAATGCAAAGGGATGAAGTAACCCACCCTTCACATCCCTCCCCCCCTCCCCTCACATTTATTGCTGGTATATGGGAGCGGTGAAGGGCCAGGCAGTCCCTGTTTCTGAAGGACAGCTCTCTTCAGAAAATCAGACCTGAATGCAGGGGCTGTCCCCCCCCTTCACATCCCCCCCCCCCACCACACCATTCACTGCTGGTATATGGGAGGGGGGCAGTCCCTGTCTCTGAAGGACAGCTCTCTTCAGAAAATCAGACCTGAATGCAGGGGCTGTCCCCCCCCTTCACATCCCCCCCCCCCCCACCACACCATTCACTGCTGGTATATGGGAGGGGGGGCAGTCCCTGTCTCTGAAGGACAGCTCTCTTCAGAAAATCAGACCTGAATGCAGGGGCTGTCCCCCCCTTCACATCCCTCCCCCCCACACCATTCACTGCTGGTATATGGGAGGGTGGGCAGTCCCTGTCTCTGAAGGACAGCTCTCTTCAGAAAATAAGTCCTGAAAGCAGGGACTCTCTCCCCCTCCATATCTCTCCCCCCCCCCCCCCCCACCATTTACTGCTGGTGTATGGGAGAGGGGAGGGGTGGTGAAAGGGCAGGCAGTCCCTGTCTCTGAAGGACAGCTCTCTTTAGAAAATCAGACCTCACTGCAGGGCCTGTCTCCCCCTTCACATCCCTCCCACACCATTCACTGCTGGTATATGGGAGGGGGCAGTCCCTGTCTCTGAAGGCAGGTCTCTTCAGAAAATCAGACCTGAATGCAGGGGCTGTCTTCCCCTCCACATCCCACCCATACCCACACCATTCACTGCTGGTATATGGGAGGGGGGCAGTCCCTGTCTCTGAAGGACAGCTCTCTTCAGAAAGTCAGACCTGAATGCAGGGGCTGTCTCCCCCTTCACATCCCTCCCCCCCACACCATTCACTGCTGGTATATGGGAGGGGGGCAGTCCCTGTCTCTGAAGGACAGCTCTCTTCAGAAAATCAGACCTGAAAGCAGGGGCTGTGTCCCCCTCCACATCCCACCCATACCCACACCATTCACTGCTGATATATGGGAGGGGGCAGTCCCTGTCTCTGAAGGACAGCTCTCTTCAGAAAATCAGACCTGAATGCAGGGGCTGTGTCCCCCCCTTCACATCCCACCCATACCCACACCATTCACTGCTGGTATCTGGGAGGGGGGGGGCAGTCCCTGTCTCTGAAGGACAGCTCTCTTCAGAAAGTCAGACCTGAATGCAGGGGCTGTGTCCCCCCCCACACCATTCACTGCTGGTATATGGGAGGGGTGACAGTCCCTGTCTCTGAAGGACAGCTCTCTTCAGAAAATCAGACCTGAATGCAGGGGCTGTCTCCCCCTTCACATCCCTCCCTCCCACACCATTCACTGCTGGTATATGGGAGGGGGGCAGTCCCTGTCTCTGAAGGACAGCTCTCTTCAGAAAATCAGACCTGAAAGCAGGGGCTGTCTCCCCCTCCACATCCCACCCATACCCACACCATTCACTGCTGGAATATGGGAGGGGGGCAGTCCCTGTCTCTGAAGGACAGCTCTCTTCAGAAAATCAGACCTGAATGCAGGGGCTGTCTCCCCCTTCACATCCCTCCCCCCCACACCATTCACTGCTGGTATATGGGAGGGGGGCAGTCCCTGTCTCTGAAGGCAGGTCTCTTCAGAAAATCAGACCTGAATGCAGGGGCTGTCTCCCCCTTCACATCCCCCCCTCCCACACCATTCACTGCTGGTATATGGGAGGGGGGCAGTCCCTGTCTCTGAAGGACAGCTCTCTTCAGAAAATCAGACCTGAATGCAGGGGCTGTCTTCCCCTTCACATCCCTCCCTCCCACACCATTCACTGCTGGTATATGGGAGGGGGGCAGTCCCTGTCTCTGAAGGACAGCTCTCTTCAGAAAATCAGACCTGAAAGCAGGGGCTGTCTCCCCCTCCACATCCCACCCATACCCACACCATTCACTGCTGGTATATGGGAGGGGGGCAGTCCCTGTCTCTGAAGGACAGCTCTCTTCAGAAAATCAGACCTGAAAGCAGGGGCTGTCTCCCCCTCCACATCCCACCCATACCCACACCATTCACTGCTGGTATATGGGAGGGGGGGCAGTCCCTGTCTCTGAAGGACAGCTCTCTTCAGAAAATCAGACCTGAATGCAGGGGCTGTCTCCCCCTTCACATCCCTCCCTCCCACACCATTCACTGCTGGTATATGGGAGGGGGGCAGTCCCTGTCTCTGAAGTCAGCTCTCTTTAAAAAATCAGACCTCACTGCAGGGCCTGTCTCCCCCTTCACGTCCCTCCCACACCATTCACTGCTGGTATATGGGAGAGGGGGGGAGTGGTGAAAGGCCAGGCAGTCCCTGTCTCTGAAGTCAGCTCTCTTTAAAAAATCAGACCTCACTGCAGGGCCTGTCTCCCCCTTCACGTCCCTCCCACACCATTCACTGCTGGTATATGGGAGAGGGGGGGAGTGGTGAAAGGCCAGGCAGTCCCTGTCTCTGAAGTCAGCTCTCTTTAAAAAAAATCAGACCTCACTGCAGGGCCTGTCTCCCCCTTCACATCCCTCCCACAGCATTCACTGCTGGTATATGGGAGAGGGGGGGTGGTGAAAGGCCAGGCAATCCCTGTCTCTGAAGTCAGCTCTCTTTAAAAAATCAGACCTCACTGCAGGGCCTGTCTCCCCCTTCACATCCCTCCCCCCCCCACACCATTCAATGCTGGTATATGGGAGGGGGGCAGTCCCTGTCTCTGAAGGACAGCTCTCTTCAGAAAATCAGTCCTGAATGCAGGGGCTGTCCCCCCTTCACATCCCTCCCCCCCCCACACCATTCAATGCTGGTATATGGGAGGGGGCAGTCCCTGTCTCTGAAGGAGAGCTCTCTTCAGAAAATCAGTCCTGAATGCAGGGGCTGTCTCCCCCTTCACATCCCTCCCCCCCCCCCCCCCACACCATTCACTGCTGGTATATGGGAGAGGGGAGGGGTGGTGAAAGGGCAAGCAGTCCCTGTCTCTGAAGGACAACTCTCTTCAGAAAGTCAGACCTGAATGCAGGGGCTGTCTCCCCCTCCACATCTCTCCCCCACCCCACACCATTCACTGCTGGTATATGGGAGGGGGGCAGTCCCTGTCTCTGAAGGACAGCTCTCTGCAGAAAATCAGTCCTGAATGCAGGGGCTGTCTCCCCCTTCACATCTCTTCCCCCCCGCCCCCACACCATTCACTGCTGGTATATGGGAGAGGGGAGGGGTGGTGAAAGGCCAGGCAGTCCCTGTCTCTGAAGTCAGCTCTCTTCAGAAAATCAGACCTGAATGCAGGGGCTGTGTCCCCCCCTTCACATCCCTCCCCCCCACACCATTCACTGCTGGTATATGGGAGGGGGGCAGTCCCTGAAGGACAGCTCTCTTCAGAAAATCAGACCTGAATACAGGGGCTGTGTCCCCCCCTTCACATCCCTCCCCCCCACACCATTCACTGCTGGTATATGGGAGGGGGGACAGTCCCTGTCTCTGAAGGACAGCTCTCTTCAGAAAATCAGACCTGAATGCAGGGGCTGTCTCCCCGTTCACATCCCTTCCCCCCCCCCCCACACTATTGACTGCTGGTATATGGGAGGGGTGACAGTCCCTGTCTCTGAAGGACAGCTCTTTTCAGAAAGTCAGACCTGAATGCAGGGGCTGTCTCCCCGTTCACATCTCTCTCCCCCACACCATTCACTGCTGGTATCTGGGAGGGGGGCAGTCCCTGTCTCTGAAGGACAGCTCTCTTCAGAAAATCAGACCTGAATGCAGGGGCTGTGTCCCCCCCTTCACATCCCTCCCCCCCACACCATTCACTGCTGGTATATGGGAGGGGGGCAGTCCCTGTCTCTGAAGGACAGCTCTCTTCAGAAAATCAGACCTGAATGCAGGGGCTGTCTCCCCCTCCACATCCCTCCCCCCCACACCATTCACTGCTGGTATATGGGAGGGGGGCAGTCCCTGTCTCTGAAGGACAGCTCTCTTCAGAAAATCAGACCTGAATGCAGGGGCTGTGTCCCCCCCTTCACATCCCTCCCCCCCACATCATTCACTGCTGGTATATGGGAGGGGGGCAGTCCCTGTCTCTGAAGGACAGCTCTCTTTGGAAAATCAGACCTGAATGCAGGGGCTGTCTCCCCGTTCACATCCCTTCCCCCCCCCCCACACTATTCACTGCTGGTATATGGGAGGGGGGACAGTCCCTGTCTCTGAAGGACAGCTCTCTTCAGAAAATCAGACCTGAATGCAGGGGCTGTCTCCCCCTCCACATCCCACCCATACCCACACCATTCACTGCTGGTATCTGGGAGGGGGGGGCAGTCCCTGTCTCTGAAGGCAGGTCTCTTCAGAAAGTCAGACCTGAATGCAGGGGCTGTGTCCCCCCCTTCACATCCCTCCCCCCCACACCATTCACTGCTGGTATCTGGGAGGGGGGGGGGCAGTCCCTGTCTCTGAAGGCAGGTCTCTTCAGAAAATCAGACCTGAATGCAGGGGCTGTCTCCCCCTCCACATCCCTCCCCCCCACACCATTCACTGCTGGTATATGGGAGGGGGGCAGTCCCTGTCTCTGAAGGACAGCTCTCTTCAGAAAGTCAGACCTGAATGCAGGGGCTGTGTCCCCCCCTTCACATCCCTCCCCCCCACACCATTCACTGCTGGTATATGGGAGGGGGGGCAGTCCCTGTCTCTGAAGGCAGGTCTCTTCAGAAAATCAGACCTGAATGCAGGGGCTGTGTCCCCCCCTTCACATCCCTCCCCCCCACACCATTCACTGCTGGTATATGGGAGGGGGGCAGTCCCTGTCTCTGAAGGACAGCTCTCTTCAGAAAATCAGACCTGAAAGCAGGGGCTGTCTCCCCCTCCACATCCCACCCATACCCACACCATTCACTGCTGGTATATGGGAGGGGGGACAGTCCCTGTCTCTGAAGGCAGGTCTCTTCAGAAAGTCAGACCTGAACGCAGGGGCTGTCTCCCCATTCACATCTCTCCCCCCCCCCCCCCCCACACACACACACTCACACACACCATTCACTGCTGGTATATGGGAGGGGTGACAGTCCCTGTCTCTGAAGGAAGGTCTCTTCAGAAAGTCAGACCTGAATGCAGGGGCTGTCTCCCCCTCCACATCCCACCCACACCATTCCCTGCTGGTATATGGGAGGGGTGACAGTCCCTGTCTCTGAAGGACAGCTCTTTTCAGAAAGTCAGACCTGAATGCAGGGGCTGTCTCCCCGTTCACATCTCTCTCCCCCCCCCCCCCCCCACACATACACACACCATTCACTGCTGGTATATGGGAGGGGGGGAGTCCCTGTCTCTGAAGGACAGCTCTCTTTGGAAAATCAGACCTGAATGCAGGGGCTGTCTCCCCGTTCACATCCCTTCCCCCCCCCCCCCCCCACACTATTCACTGCTGGTATATGGGAGGGGGGACAGTCCCTGTCTCTGAAGGACAGCTCTTTTCAGAAAGTCAGACCTGAATGCAGGGGCTGTCCCCCGCTTCACCCCCCTCCCACACCATTTACTGCTGGTATATGGGAGAGGGGGTGAAGGGCCATGCAGTCCCTATCTTTGAAGGACAGCTCTCTTCAGAAAATCAGACCTGAATACAGGGGCTGTCTCCCCGCTCACATCCCTCCCCCCCCCCCCCTCACACCATTCACTGGCTGGTATGAGGGGGAGGTGAAGGACCAGGCAGTCCCTGAAGGACAGCTGTCTGTTCAGATGGGCCTTGCAGATAAAATTTGTGAGAACTTTGCTCAAGTTTGCAGTTCCTGTGTTAAACTTCTTTTTTTTCACTAGAGTAGCATAAAATATACTGAAGTACTTTGTGTATTAAACTAAAGAAACTTTACATAAAATTAAATTAAGTACTTATTTTCATTTAATATGCTGCTTTAATGAAACAAAACATTTAATAAAAAACTTGCGACATGAGCTTCAAAACATTAAAATACTATAGAAAAACTAAACAAAGTTTCTAATATTAGTACTTATTTATTATAATTACAGTGGTTAAATTTAAAGAGCATGCAATGTTAATTTGGTAATGCTTGTTTGCACTGCACGTCTGAGTCTTGTCCGTGCATGGCTGTGTGCTATCTGATAGCAAAATGGCCACGGTGAACAGCACCAAGCATGTGCGGCTTAGTGCGCACTAAATCGTGGATAGTGCACTACCCGCGATTTAGTGCGTACTGAAATAAATCTGTTAAATATATGGTTTTACTTTCCCATTGGCTGTCTCCACAGTGGAGAGACAGCCAATGGGGACGCAGAACAATACCTCTAGCTAACAAAACATTTCCTCAAATGTTACTTTTAAACCGTTAACTATCATTTTTTATAGTGTGCACTAACTGACAGATAGTGTGCACTAACTCGTGTTAGTGCGCACTATTCGGAAAAATGATTTTTTTACAAAAAAAAAATGCTGATCCGCGGGAACATATCATCTTCCGGCTGCCAGACGAACCCGGTCATGAAAAAGATCAGGTACCCGATTAACATCCCTATAAAATATACATTTTAAAAGTGTGGTGTGTAACCTTTAACCTGACAATACCATGACAGGAGAAGGTTACCTTTGTGCATTGTTGAAATAGCTTCATAATTACTCTGTTTTAATAGGTGAAGTCTGCCTTTATTGAGCTCCGCTTGCAGTGAAACTCTGACCAACATAGGATCAGTCTGTTTGTGAATGCATACCCAGGCATGAGAAATAATGAGCCTACGCATTGGCACTTTAACTATTTCTTAGGCGGAACTGAATGCAGTATAATTATTTGTATCTGTATGTCTGCAGGATTTTACCGGATATGTGGTTTTTGGCACTCGTCATAGCTGAGACGTCTTTGTGGATTTGCACCCTATTCTCCATTGGGTATGGGTTGTCCGGTCACTGAGTTTCCTATGCATATATTTTTATATGTACTTGATATTAGAGAAAAAACTCTTAATTATGTTATATGTTTATGATGAATCAGAATGGATCTGAATAGGGATGAATTATAAGTGAATTCAAAAATTACTGGGGAGTGGCATCCTCGCTGATATATTAAATGTTTAGGATATCTAGTTAGCTTTGCTCTGATTCTAATGTAATGAGAAGAAAAGTTATTTTAATAGTCTTAAAGGTTTTAGCCAGAAAGGAAAAATATTCTTTCAAATTTAGAGCTATTAGATTTTCCCATAAATATAATCATTACCTGAAAATTAGTTTTGAAACATAGGAGACACTACTGTAAAACGGCGAAAATGTAAAATATCAGTGAGACTGCCTCCTAGAATCAGGTGGCTTGGGCTGACTGAATGGAGAGCAGTGGAGGTCAGAATTTCCCTCATTCAGATCCATTCTAAGGTGAAATTTACAAATGGAGGCGGTGGTAAATTTCCATGTCTGACCTCTTGAATATATGTCAATATTTCACACTGGGATTCCTGGTAATAACTGGTTTGATGGGAATTCCGAATAAGTATGAAACAAGCATTTCAAATGTTTCATGTGCAACCTATAACCGGACAATACCCTGACAGGAGAAGGGTAGTGTGTGCTTTTGTATGGTGTGAAACAGCTTTATAATCGTTCTCTTTTAATAGTTGATGTCTGATTTTATAGAGCTCCGCTTGGGGTCATGGCATTTGTGAATGCATATGCTGGCATGAGAAATAATGAGCCTACGCATTGGTATTTCCACTATTTCTTAGGTGGAACTGAATGCAGTATAATTTCTTTGTATCCGTATGTCTGCAGTCTTGTACCGGATATGTGGTTCTTGCTGCTCGTCAGAGCTGAAACATCTGGGTCACTGATACGTCCTTTAGGCTTCGTACCCTATTCTCCATTCGTACGGGTTGTCCAGTTGCTGGGTTTCCTATGCACACATTTTTATATTTATTTCAGATAATACAGAAAAATCTAATTATAATGAACCAGAATGGATCTGAATAGGGTTGAATTAAAAGTGAATTCAAAATTCTCTGAGTGGCATCCTCGCTGATATTTTAAATGTCTAGGATATCTAGTAAGCTTTGTTCCAAGTCTAATATAATTAAAAGAAAACTTATTTTAATAGTATTAAAGAAAAATGTCCCTTCAATGTTAGAGCCATTAAATTTTCACATAAATATTTTAATCACCTGAAAATTAGTTGAGAAATGTAGGAGACTCGCACGTAAAAAGGAGAAAATGTAAAACATCAGCGAGCCTGCCTCCCTCAGTCAGGTGGCTTGGGCTGACTGAATGGGGAGCAGTGGAGGTCAGATTTTCCCTCATTCAGATCCATTCTAAGGAGAAATTTACGAATGGAGGCGGTGGTAAATTTCCATGTCTGACCTCTTGAATATATGCCAATGAATTTGATTACTAGTATTTCACACTGAGATTACTGGTAATAACTGGTTTGATGGGATTTCCTAATCATTATAAAATATGCATTTCAAATGTGTCGTGTACAACCTGTAACCTGACAATACCATGACAGGAGAAGGGCAGCGTGTGTTTGTACAGTGCAGAAAGTGCTTTATAATTGCTGTGTTTTAATCGGTGATGTCTTTCCTTTATAGAGCTCCGCTTGCAGCAGGACTCTGATCAACATGGGGTATTGGGGCTTGTGAATGAATACCCTGGCAAAAGAAATAATGAGCCTACGCATTGGTACTTCCACTATTTCTTAGGTGGAACTGAATGCAGTATAATTTTTTTGTATCCGTATGTCTGCAGGCTTTTGCCGGATATGTGGTTCTTGCTACTCGTCAGAGCTGAAACATCTTGGTCATTGAGGCTTCGTACCCTATTCTCCATTCGTACGGCTTGTCCGGTTGCTGGGTTTCCTATGCACACATTTTCATATTTATTTAAGATAATAGAGAAAAATCTCTTTATTATGCTAGATGGTTATAATGAACCAGAATGGATCTGAATAGTGTTGAATTACAAATAAATTCAAAATTCTCTGAGTGGCATCCTTGCTGATATTTTAAATGTCTAGGATAGCTTAGCTCCAAGTCTAATATAATAAAAAGAAAACTAATTTTAATAGTATTAAAGAAAAATGTCCCTTCAATATTAGAGCCATTAAATTTTCACAAATATTTTAATCACCTGAAAATTACTTGTGAAACATAGGAGACTCACATGTAAAAAGGAGAAAATGTAAAACATCAGCGCGCCTGTCTCCCTCAGTCAGGTGGCTTGGGCTGACTGAATGGGGAGCAGTGGAGGTCAGAATTTCCCTCATTCAGATCCATTCTAAGGTCAAATTTACAAGTGGAGGCAGTGGTAAATTTCCATGTCTGATCTCTTGAATATATGCCAATATTTCCAACTGGGATTCCTGGTAATAACTGGTTTGATGGGAATTCCGAATGAGTATAAAATATGCATTTCAAATGTGTCGTGTACAACCTGTAACCTGACAATACCCTGACAGGAGAAGGGCAGCGTGTGTTTGTATAGTGCAGAAACTGCTTTATAATTGCTCTGTTTTAATCGGTGATGTCTGCCTTTTGCTGGAGATGTGTTTCTTGCTACTCGTCAGAGCTGAAACATCTGTGTCAATGAGACATCTTTGGGGCTTCGTACCCTATTCTCCATTCGTACGGGTTGTCCGGTTGCTGGGTGTCCTATGCACACATTTTAATATTTATTTAAGATGATAGAGAAAAATCTCATTATAAAGAACCAGAATAGATCTGAATAGGGTTGAATTACAAGTGAATTCAAAATGCACTGAGGAGTGGCATCCTCGCTGATATTTTAAATGTGTATGATATCTAGTTAGCTTTGCTCCAAGTCTAATATAATAAAAACAAAATTTATTTTAATAGTATTAAAGATTTTAGCCAGGAAATAAAAATGTCCCTTCAATTTTAGAGCCATTAAATTTTCACATAAATATTTTAATCACCTGAAAATTAGTTGAGAAATGTAGGAGACTCGCACGTAAAAAGGAGAAAATGTAAAACATCAGCGAGCCTGCCTCCCTCAGTCAGGTGGCTTGGGCTGACTGAATGGGGAGCAGTGGAGGTCAGAATTTCCCTCATTCAGATCCATTCTAAGGTCAAATTTACAAATGGAGGCGGTGGTAAATTTCCATGTCTGACCTCTTGAATATATGCCAATATTTCACACTGGGATTCCTGGTAATTAATTTTGGAAATCCTAATCATTATAAAATAAGCATTTCAAATGTGTCGTGTACAACCTGTAACCTGACAATACCCTGACAGGAGAAGGGCAGCGTGTGTTTGTACAGTGCAGAAAGTGCTTTATAATTGCTCTGTTTTAATCGGTGATGTCTCCCTTTATAGAGCTCCGCTTGCAGCAGGACTGTGATCAACATGGGGTATCGGTGCTTCTGAATGCATACCCTGGCATAAGAAATAATGAGCCTACGCATTGGTACTTCCACTATTTCTTAGGTGGATCTGAATGCAGTATAATTTCTTTGTATCCGTATATCTGCAGGCTTTTACCGGATATGTGGTTCTTGCTACTCGTCAGAGCTGAAACATCTGTGTCAATGAGACATCTTTGGGGCTTCGTACCCTATTCTCCATTCGTACGGGTTGTCCGGTTGCTGGGTTTCCTATGCACACATTTATATATTTATTTAAGATAATAGAGAAAAATCTCTTTATTATGCTAGTTGGTTATTATGAACCAGAATGGATCTGAATACTGTTGAATTACAAGTGAATTCAAAATTCACTGAGGAGAGGCATCCTCGCTGATATTTTAAATGTCTAGGATAGCTTTGCTCAAAGTCTAATGTACTAAAAAGAAACTAATTTTCATAGTATTAAAGGTTTTAGCCAGGAAAGAAAAATGTTCCTTCAATTTTAGAGCCATTAAATTTTCACATAAATATTTTAATCACCTGAAAAATAGTTGTGAAACGTAGGAGACTCGCACGTAAAAAGGAGAAAATGTAAAACATCAGCGAGCCTGCCTCCCTCAATCAGGTGGCTTGGGCTGACTGAATGGGGAGCAGTGGAGGTCAGAATTTCCCTCATTCAGATCCATTCTAAGGTCAAATTTACAAATGGAGGTGGTGGTAAATTTCCATGTCTGACCTCTTGAATATATGCCAATATTTCACACTGGGATTCCTGATAATTAATTTTGGAATTCTGAATGAATATAAAATATGCATTTCAAATGTGTCGTGTACAACCTGTAACCTGACAATACCCTGACAGGAGAAGGGCAGCGTGTGTTTGTATAGTGCAGAAAGTGCTTTATAATTGCTGTGTTTTAATCGGTGATGTCTCCCTTTATAGAGCTCTGCTTGCAGCGGGACTGTGATCAACATGGGGTGTCGGTGCTTGTGAATGCATAACCTGGCAAAAGAAATAATGAGCCTACGCATTGGTACTTCCAGTATTTCTTAGGCGGAACTGAATGCAGTATAATTTCTTTGTATCCGTATGTCTGCAGGGTTTTGCTGGAGATGTGTTTGTTGCTACTTGTCAGAGCTGAAACATCTGTGTCAATGAGACATCTTTGGTGCTTCGTACCCTATTCTCCATTCGTACGGGTTGTCCGGTTGCTGGGTTTCCTATGCACACATTTTTATATTTATTTAAGATAATAGAGAAAAATCTCTTTATTATGCTAGATGGTTATAATGAACCAGAATGGATCTGAATAGTGTTGAATTACAAGTGAATTCAAAATTCACTGAGGAGTGGCATCCTCGCTGATATTTTAAATGTCTAGGATATCTAGTTAGCTTTGTTCCAAGTCTAATGTACTAAAAAGAAAACTAATTTAAATAGTATTAAAGGTTTTAGGCAGGAAAGAAAAATGTCCCTTCAATTTTAGAGCCATTAAATTTTCACATAAATATTTTAATCACCTGAAAATTATTTGTGAAACGTAGGAGACTCGCATGTAAAAAGGAGAAAATGTAAAACATCAGCGAGCCTGCCTCCCTCAGTCAGGTGGCTTGGGCTGACTGAATGGGGAGCAGTGGAGGTCAGAATTTCCCTCATTCAGATCCATTCTAAGGTGAAATTTACAAATGGAGGCGGTGGTAAATTTCCATGTCTGACCTCTTGAATATATGTCAATGAATTTGATTACTAGTTTTTCACACTGAGATTACTGGTAATAACTGGTTTGATGGGAATTCCTAATCATTATAAAATATGCATTTCAAATGTGTCGTGTACAACCTGTAACCTGACAATACCATGACAGGAGAAGGGCAGCGTGTGTTTGTACAGTGCAGAAAGTGCTTTATAATCGCTCTGTTTTAATCTGTGATGTCTTTCCTTTATAGAGCTCCGCTTGCAGCAGGACTCTGATCAACATGGGGTATTGGGGCTTGTGAATGAATACCCTGGCAAAAGAAATAATGAGCCTACGCATTGGTACGTCCACTATTTCTTAGGTGGAACTGAATGCAGTATAATTTCTTTGTATCCGTATATCTGCAGGCTTTTACCGGATATGTGGTTGTTGCTGCTCATCAGAGCTGAAACATCTGGTTCACTGAGACGTCTTTGGGGCTTCGTACCCTATTCTCCATTCGTACGGGTTGTCCGGTTGCTGGGTGTCCTATGCACACATTTTTATATTTATTTAAGATAAGAGAGAAAAATCTCTTTATTATGCTAGATGGTTATAATGAACCAGAATGGATCTGAATAGGGTTGAATTACAAGTGAATTCAAAATTCACTGACGAGTGGCATCCTCGCTGATATTTTAAATGTCTATGATATCTAGTTAGCTTTGCTCCAAGTCTAATATAATAAAAAGAAAACTTATTTTAATAGTATTAAAGGTTTTAGCCAGGAAATAAAAATGTCCCTTCATTTTTAGAGCCATTACATTTTCACACAAATATTTTAATCACCTGAAAATTAGTTGAGAAACGTAGGAGACTCGCACGTAAAAAGGAGAAAATGTAAAAAATCAGCGAGCCTGCCTCTCTCAGTCAGGTGGCTTGGGCTGACTGAATGGGGAGCAGTGGAGGTCAGAATTTCCCTCATTCAGATCCATTCTAAGGTCAAATTTACAAATGGAGGCGGTGGTAAATTTCCATGTCTGACCTCTTGAATATATGCCAATATTTCACACTGGGATTCCTGGTAATTAATTTTGGAATTCTGAATGAATATAAAATATGCATTTCAAATGTGTCGTGTACAACCTGTAACCTGACAATACCATGACAGGAGAAGGGCAGCGTGTGTTTGTATAGTGCAGAAACTGCTTTATAATTGCTGTTTTAATCGGTGATGTCTCCCTTTATAGAGCTCCGCTTGCAGCTGGACTCTGATCAACATGGGGTATCGGTGCTTGTGAATGCATACCCTGGCATAAGAAATAATGAGCCTACGCATTGGTATTTCCAGTATTTCCTAGGCGGAAGTGAATGCAGTATAATTTCTTTGTATCCGTATATCTGCAGGCTTTTACCGGATATGTGGTTCTTGCTGCTCATCAGAGCTGAAACATCTGGTTCACTGAGACGTCTTTGGGGCTTCGTACCCTATTCTCCATTCATACGGGTTGTCCGGTTGCTGGGTTTCCTATGCACAAGTTTTAATATTTATTTAGGATGATAGAGAAAATTGTCATTATAATGAACCAGAATGGATCTGAATAGGGTTGAATTACAAGTGAATTCAAAATGCACTGAGGAGTGGCATCCTCGCTGATATTTTAAATGTCTATGATATCTAGTTAGCTTTGCTGCAAGTCTAATATAATAAAAAGAAAATTTATTTTAATAGTATTAAAGGTTTTAGCCAGGAAATAAAAATGTCCCTTCAATTTTAGAGCCATTAAATTTTCACATAAATATTTTAATCACCTGAAAAATAGTTGTGAAATGTAGGAGACTCGCACGTAAAAATGAGAAAATGTAAAACATCAGCGAGCCTGCCTCCCTCAGTCAGGTGGCTTGGGCTGACTGAATGGGGAGCAGAGGAGGTCAGAATTTCCCTCATTCAGATCCATTCTAAGGTCAAATTTACAAATGGAGGCGGTGGTAAATTTCCATGTCTGACCTCTTGAATATATGCCAATGAATTTGATTACTAGTATTTCACACTGAGATTCCTGGTAATTAATTTTGGAATTCCGAATGAGTATAAAATATGCATTTCAAATGTGTCGTGTACAACCTGTAACCTGACAATACCCTGACAGGAGAAGGGCAGCGTGTGTTTGTTTAATGCAGAAACTGCTTTATAATTGCTCTGTTTTAATCGGTGATGTCTCCCTTTATAGAGCTCCGCTTGCAGCAGGACTCTGATCAACATGGGGTGTCGGTGCTTGTGAATGAATACCCTGGCATAAGAAATAATGAGCCTACGCATTGGTACTTCCACTATTTCTTAGGCGGAAGTGAATGCAGTATAATTTCTTTGTATCCGTATGTCTGCAGGGTTTTACCGGATATGTGGTTCTTGCTGCTCATCAGAGCTGAAACATCTGGTTCACTGAGACGTCTTTGAGGCTTCGTACCCTATTCTCCATTCGTACGGGTTGTCCGGTTGCTGGGTTTCCTATGCACACATTTTTATATTTATTTAAGATAATAGAGAAAAATCTCATTATAATGAACCAGAATGGATCTGAATAGGGTTGAATTAGAAGTGAATTCAAAATGCACTGAGTGGCATCCTCGCTGATATTTTAAATGTCTCTGATATCTAGTTAGCTTTGCTCTAAGTCTAATATAATAAAAAGAAAACTTATTTTAATAGTATTAAAGGTTTTAGCCAGGAAATAAAAATGTCCCTTCAATTTTAGAGCCATTAAATTTTCACATAAATATTTTAATCACCTGAAAATTAGTTGAGAAATGTAGGAGACTCGCACGTAAAAAGGAGAAAATGTAAAACATCAGCGAGCCTGCCTCCCTCAGTCAGGTGGCTTGGGCTGACTGAATGGGGAGCAGTGGAGGTCAGAATTTCCCTCATTCAGATCCATTCTAAGGTGAAATTTACAAATGGAGGCGGTGGTAAATTTCCATGTCTGACCTCTTGAATATATGTCAATGAATTTGATTACTAGTTTTTCACACTGAGATTACTGGTAATAACTGGTTTGATGGGAATTCCTAATCATTATAAAATATGCATTTCAAATGTGTCGTGTACAACCTGTAACCTGACAATACCATGACAGGAGAAGGGCAGCGTGTGTTTGTACAGTGCAGAAAGTGCTTTATAATCGCTCTGTTTTAATCTGTGATGTCTTTCCTTTATAGAGCTCCGCTTGCAGCAGGACTCTGATCAACATGGGGTATTGGGGCTTGTGAATGAATACCCTGGCAAAAGAAATAATGAGCCTACGCATTGGTACGTCCACTATTTCTTAGGTGGAACTGAATGCAGTATAATTTCTTTGTATCCGTATATCTGCAGGCTTTTACCGGATATGTGGTTGTTGCTGCTCATCAGAGCTGAAACATCTGGTTCACTGAGACGTCTTTGGGGCTTCGTACCCTATTCTCCATTCGTACGGGTTGTCCGGTTGCTGGGTGTCCTATGCACACATTTTTATATTTATTTAAGATAAGAGAGAAAAATCTCTTTATTATGCTAGATGGTTATAATGAACCAGAATGTATCTGAATAGGGTTGAATTACAAGTGAATTCAAAATTCACTCACGAGTGGCATCCTCGCTGATATTTTAAATGTCTATGATATCTAGTTAGCTTTGCTCCAAGTCTAATATAATAAAAAGAAAACTTATTTTAATAGTATTAAAGGTTTTAGCCAGGAAATAAAAATGTCCCTTCATTTTTAGAGCCATTACATTTTCACACAAATATTTTAATCACCTGAAAATTAGTTGAGAAACGTAGGAGACTCGCACGTAAAAAGGAGAAAATGTAAAAAATCAGCGAGCCTGCCTCCCTCAGTCAGGTGGCTTGGGCTGACTGAATGGGGAGCAGTGGAGGTCAGAATTTCCCTCATTCAGATCCATTCTAAGGTCAAATTTACAAATGGAGGCGGTGGTAAATTTCCATGTCTGACCTCTTGAATATATGCCAATATTTCACACTGGGATTCCTGGTAATTAATTTTGGAATTCTGAATGAATATAAAATATGCATTTCAAATGTGTCGTGTACAACCTGTAACCTGACAATACCATGACAGGAGAAGGGCAGCGTGTGTTTGTATAGTGCAGAAACTGCTTTATAATTGCTGTTTTAATCGGTGATGTCTCCCTTTATAGAGCTCCGCTTGCAGCTGGACTCTGATCAACATGGGGTATCGGTGCTTGTGAATGCATACCCTGGCATAAGAAATAATGAGCCTACGCATTGGTATTTCCAGTATTTCCTAGGCGGAAGTGAATGCAGTATAATTTCTTTGTATCCGTATATCTGCAGGCTTTTACCGGATATGTGGTTCTTGCTGCTCATCAGAGCTGAAACATCTGGTTCACTGAGACGTCTTTGGGGCTTCGTACCCTATTCTCCATTCATACGGGTTGTCCGGTTGCTGGGTTTCCTATGCACAAGTTTTAATATTTATTTAGGATGATAGAGAAAATTGTCATTATAATGAACCAGAATGGATCTGAATAGGGTTGAATTACAAGTGAATTCAAAATGCACTGAGGAGTGGCATCCTCGCTGATATTTTAAATGTCTATGATATCTAGTTAGCTTTGCTGCAAGTCTAATATAATAAAAAGAAAATTTATTTTAATAGTATTAAAGGTTTTAGCCAGGAAATAAAAATGTCCCTTCAATTTTAGAGCCATTAAATTTTCACATAAATATTTTAATCACCTGAAAAATAGTTGTGAAATGTAGGAGACTCGCACGTAAAAATGAGAAAATGTAAAACATCAGCGAGCCTGCCTCCCTCAGTCAGGTGGCTTGGGCTGACTGAATGGGGAGCAGAGGAGGTCAGAATTTCCCTCATTCAGATCCATTCTAAGGTCAAATTTACAAATGGAGGCGGTGGTAAATTTCCATGTCTGACCTCTTGAATATATGCCAATGAATTTGATTACTAGTATTTCACACTGAGATTCCTGGTAATTAATTTTGGAATTCCGAATGAGTATAAAATATGCATTTCAAATGTGTCGTGTACAACCTGTAACCTGACAATACCCTGACAGGAGAAGGGCAGCGTGTGTTTGTTTAATGCAGAAACTGCTTTATAATTGCTCTGTTTTAATCGGTGATGTCTCCCTTTATAGAGCTCCGCTTGCAGCAGGACTCTGATCAACATGGGGTGTCGGTGCTTGTGAATGAATACCCTGGCATAAGAAATAATGAGCCTACGCATTGGTACTTCCACTATTTCTTAGGCGGAAGTGAATGCAGTATAATTTCTTTGTATCCGTATGTCTGCAGGGTTTTACCGGATATGTGGTTCTTGCTGCTCATCAGAGCTGAAACATCTGGTTCACTGAGACGTCTTTGAGGCTTCGTACCCTATTCTCCATTCGTACGGGTTGTCCGGTTGCTGGGTTTCCTATGCACACATTTTTATATTTATTTAAGATAATAGAGAAAATTGTCATTATAATGAACCAGAATGGATCTGAATAGGGTTGAATTACAAGTGAATTCAAAATGCACTGAGGAGTGGCATCCTCGCTGATATTTTAAATGTCTATGATATCTAGTTAGCTTTGCTCTAAGTCTAATATAATAAAAAGAAAATTATTTTAATAGTATTAAAGGTTTTAGCCAGGAAATAAAAATGTCCCTTCAATTTTAGAGCCATTAAATTTTCACATAAATATTTTAATCACCTGAAAATTAGTTGTGAAATGTAGGAGACTCGCACGTAAAAATGAGAAAATGTAAAACATCAGCGAGCCTGCCTCCCTCAGTCAGGTGGCTTGGGCTGACTGAATGGGGAGCAGAGGAGGTCAGAATTTCCCTCATTCAGATCCATTCTAAGGTCAAATTTACAAATGGAGGCGGTGGTAAATTTCCATGTCTGACCTCTTGAATATATGCCAATGAATTTGATTACTAGTATTTCACACTGAGATTCCTGGTAATTAATTTTGGAATTCCGAATGAGTATAAAATATGCATTTCAAATGTGTCGTGTACAACCTGTAACCTGACAATACCCTGACAGGAGAAGGGCAGCGTGTGTTTGTACAGTGCAGAAACTGCTTTAGAATTGTTGTGTTTTAATCGGTGATGTCTGCCTTTATAGAGCTCCGCTTGCAGCAGGACTCTGATCAACATGGGGTATTGGTGCTTATGAATGCATACCCTGGCAAAAGAAATAATGAGCCTACGCATTGGTACTTCCACTATTTCTTAGGTGGAAGCTGAATGCAGTATAATTTCTTTGTATCCGTATGTCTGCAGGCTTTTACCGGATATGTGGTTTTGCTACTCGTCAGAGCTGAAACATCTGTGTCAATGAGACATCTTTGGGGCTTCGTACCCTATTCTCCATTCGTACGGGTTGTCCGGTTGCTGGGTGTCCTATGCACACATTTTATATTTATTTAAGATGATAGAGAAAAATCTCTTATTATGCTAGATGGTTATAATGAACCAGAATAGGATCTGAATAGGGTTGAATTACAAGTGAATTCAAAATTCACTGAGGAGTGGCATCCTCGCTGATATTTTAAATGTCTATGATATCTAGTTAGCTTTGCTCCAAGTCTAATATAATAAAAAGAAAACTTATTTTAATAGTATTAAAGGTTTTAGCTAGGAAATAAAAATGTCCCTTCAATTTTAGAGCCATTAAATTTTCACATAAATATTTTAATCACCTGAAAATTAGTTGAGAAATGTAGGAGACTCGCACGTAAAAAGGAGAAAATGTAAAACATCAGCGAGCCTGCCTCCCTCAGTCAGGTGGCTTGGGCTGACTGAATGGGGAGCAGTGGAGGTCAGAATTTCCCTCATTCAGATCCATTCTAAGGTCAAATTTACAAATGGAGGCGGTGGTAAATTTCCATGTCTGACCTCTTGAATATATGCCAATATTTCACACTGGGATTCCTGGTAATTAATTTTGGAATTCCTAATCATTATAAAATAAGCATTTCAAATGTGTCGTGTACAACCTGTAACCTGACAATACCCTGACAGGAGAAGGGCAGCGTGTGTTTGTACAGTGCAGAAAGTGCTTTATAATTGCTCTGTTTTAATCGGTGATGTCTCCCTTTATAGAGCTCCGCTTGCAGCAGGACTCTGATCAACATGGGGTGTCGGTGCTTCTGAATGCAGACCCTGGCATAAGAAATAATGAGCCTACGCATTGGTACTTCCACTATTTCTTAGGTGGATCTGAATGCAGTATAATTTCTTTGTATCCGTATGTCTGCAGGGTTTTACCGGATATGTGGTTCTTGCTACTCGTCAGAGCTGAAACATCTGTGTCAATGAGACATCTTTGGTGCTTCGTACCCTATTCTCCATTCGTACGGGTTGTCCGGTTGCTGGGTTTCCTATGCACACATTTTTATATTTATTTAAGATAATAGAGAAAAATCTCTTTATTATGCTAGATGGTTATAATGAACCAGAATGGATCTGAATAGTGTTGAATTACAAGTGAATTCAAAATTCACTGAGGAGTGGCATCCTCGCTGATATTTTAAATGTCTAGGATATCTAGTTAGCTTTGTTCCAAGTCTAATGTACTAAAAAGAAAACTAATTTAAATAGTATTAAAGGTTTTAGGCAGGAAAGAAAAATGTCCCTTCAATTTTAGAGCCATTAAATTTTCACATAAATATTTTAATCACCTGAAAATTAGTTGTGAAACATAGGAGTCACGCATGTAAAAATGAGAAAATGTAAAACATCAGCGAGCCTGCCTCCCTCAATCAGGTGGCTTGGGCTGACTGAATGGGAAGCAGTGGAGGTCAGAATTTCCCTCATTCAGATCCATTCTAAGGTGAAATTTACAAATGGAGGCGGTGGTAAATTTCCATGTCTGACCTCTTGAATATATGTCAATGAATTTGATTACTAGTTTTTCACACTGAGATTACTGGTAATAACTGGTTTGATGGGAATTCCTAATCATTATAAAATATGCATTTCAAATGTGTCGTGTACAACCTGTAACCTGACAATACCATGACAGGAGAAGGGCAGCGTGTGTTTGTACAGTGCAGAAAGTGCTTTATAATCGCTCTGTTTTAATCTGTGATGTCTTTCCTTTATAGAGCTCCGCTTGCAGCAGGACTCTGATCAACATGGGGTATTGGGGCTTGTGAATGAATACCCTGGCAAAAGAAATAATGAGCCTACGCATTGGTACGTCCACTATTTCTTAGGTGGAACTGAATGCAGTATAATTTCTTTGTATCCGTATATCTGCAGGCTTTTACCGGATATGTGGTTGTTGCTGCTCATCAGAGCTGAAACATCTGGTTCACTGAGACGTCTTTGGGGCTTCGTACCCTATTCTCCATTCGTACGGGTTGTCCGGTTGCTGGGTGTCCTATGCACACATTTTTATATTTATTTAAGATAAGAGAGAAAAATCTCTTTATTATGCTAGATGGTTATAATGAACCAGAATGGATCTGAATAGGGTTGAATTACAAGTGAATTCAAAATTCACTGACGAGTGGCATCCTCGCTGATATTTAAAATGTGTAGGATAGCTTTGCTCCAAGTCTAATATAATAAAAAGAAAATTTATTTTAATAGTATTAAAGGTTTTAGCCAGGAAAGGAAAAAGTCCCTTCAATTTTAGAGCCATTAAATTTTCACATAAATATTTTAATCACCTGAAAATTAGTTGTGAAACATAGGAGACTCACATGTAAAAAGGAGAAAATGTAAAACATCAGTGAGCCTGCCTCCCTCAATCAGGTGGCTTGGGCTGACTGAATGGGGAGCAATGGAGGTCAGAATTTCCCTCATTCAGATCCATTCTAAGGTCAAATTTACAAATGGAGGCAGATGTAAATTTCCATGTCTGACCTCTGGAATATATGCCAATAATTTTGATTACTGGTATTTCACACTGGGATTCTTGGTAATAACTAGTTTTGGAAATCTGAATGAGTATAAAAGAAGCATTTCAAATGTGTCGTGTGTAACCTATAACCTGACAATACCATGAGAGGAGAAGTGTCATGTGTGTCTGTATAGTGTGGAAACTGCTTTATAATTACTCTTTTGATAGGTCATGTCTGCCTTTATATAGATCTGCTTACAGAGGAGAGGCATGGAGAGATGGCACATTCAGGGATATAAAGGCTTATAGGACGTCATACTCAAGTTAGGCTTGCAGCTGTAGGTTTTTGGGATGTTGCTCTGTAGGATGTTACTTTTCTCCCTTAGGTCTTACTCTGGACTTACACGTTGTCCCTTAGCTCCTTGGAAGTAACTTTGCGTTCTGCAAAAACAGCATGCCCTTGAGAGATCTCTTCCTGTTATGTTCTTGCCTGTATTCCCTTCCCTGCATAGGCTGTATGTTAAGCTTGTTAGATTGTAGACTGTGCATGTCTTAGTGTCTGACAGATTGTGGAGAGGGTGTTGGCAGGAAGGTGCTGGGGGATGCACATGCTGGTACTGAGTGGGCATCTCTCCCTTAGGCAGAGTGTCTGAGACTGTGAGAGGAGGAGGGTGTATGGGGACACGTGTGATGGGGTTCTGGGTGGTGACCTCTCGCTTAGGCAGGGTGTGGTTAGGAGGCTGACGTGGTTAGGAGGCTGACGTGGTTAGGAGGCTGATGAGGGATACGCATGCTGGTACTGAGTGGGCATCTCTCTCTTAGGCAGAGTTTCAGACAGGTTTTGGGCAGGAGGGCGCTGGGGGAAGCACATGCTGGTACTGAGTGGGCATCTCTCTCTTAGGCAGAGTATCTGAGACTGTGAGAGGAGGAGGGTGTATGGGGACACGTGTGATGGGGTTCTGGGTGGTGACCTCTCGCTTAGGCAGGGTGTGGTTAGGAGGCTGACGAGGGATACGCATGCTGGTAATGGGTGGGCATCTCTCCCTTAGGCAGAGTTTTAGATAGGATGTGGGCAGGTGGGTGCTGGGGGATAAGTATGTTGGTATTGGGTGGGATCTGTCCCTCAGGCAGAGGTATTTAATCTTTCACAAAGTGTGTGATGAAGTCTATTTTACTAATTTAATATAATAAATTTTTTATTTTTAAGGTGATGATTGAGGAGGTTCTTTAATTGGTAAAGTAGTTTGTTTCACGTTCTTAACTGTGTGAGATGCTTGGATTTGGCCAACTGGAGGAAGAAAGCTGCTCATGCAATGTAATGGACTGGATGAGATGCAGAGGACGGACTGTTTTAGGTAAAAATGGAAAAAGAGATCGGAGGCTTTTAACTTGTTTATGGAAGAGTTACAAGCAGTGGAAATCCTTGTAGTGTAGGGGTGGGGGAATAACGGAAGGGTTGGGGATTTTGTTCTACGTTTTGCATTGGCTGTTTATTTTTGCTGATTGAATTATGATGCATACAAGTGTTGTATATTTGTTATGTTCTGGCTAAAACAGTCTACTGAATAAATATATATATAAATATCAAATGAAATTGTGTTTAAATAAAATAGAGGTTGGATGTGAATTCTTTGAGTGAGCTGCTTAAAAGCAGAAGTTTGCTTCAAGCAACCAGTGGATCTTGGAGACTTCTTTTCTTCTTTATAAGAATTTCTTTAATTTGGGGAGGGGGGGGGGAGGTAGATGGGTGGGTGTCTACTCCCACAGAACAAGTATAAGTTTTGAAAAGTGCTTGCTATGAAAGGCTCGTTGGCCTCAGGATTTGGAGCCGGGTTAGTAAGTTAGAGGTTGTGGTTTTGAAGCTGGCCAAGGTCAGTACTTTCTGGTATGGCAATGTGAGTGAGGGATTGGGGTAGGGTTACGGTTTTGGTTAGTAGTCAGGTTAGGGTAGGGGATTATGGTGCTTTAGAGGGTCAGGGTTAGTGTCAGTGTGAAGATCTGATGGCAGCCTGTGTTCCAGTGTTACTCCTGGGGTAAATTTGGGCAAAAAAATGTAAAACTCTGTGCCCAAAAAGTTAAAAATCTGCTAATTTTATATTGGTTTAAATAATATCTTTCCCAGGACAAGAAGGATGGTAGTCCTTACCTGTGGGTGACATCACTGGATGGAGCCTTATGGAAAACTGTGACGTCCACCTGATCGACACTGGCAGGTGCATTGAAAATGTTGGTTAGTAAATGTTGCCGGGAGCACCAGGGTAGTGGTGACTGTCTATCAATGAGTCCTTCTAAGACATTGTTATTGGTGCTGGGGAAAGATTGGGATGAGCACTGAGAAAAGTATTGACACTGGCACCAATGCGAGTATATTTCTGGTGCTGACCCCGACACTGCATTGGCCTTGATGGTTATTGATCCGCTTGTGAAGAAGACATGGTTAGTAGAGCTGTTAACAGTTTCTTCACCTGAACAACTAAGGTGATCCCCAGACATCAGTATTGGGTACTTAGCCACCATAGGTCTCTGTGGTGGTGCCAGTAACACCTAGCCTGCCACCCCTTGTAGCTGTGAATTCCCAATATTCTGTTTGTTTGACTGCCGCAGAACACTGAAATGATGAATTGAATGTGTTATGTGCTCTGACGCCTGTGCTGAGTGTCTCCAAAAGCATTAGTGTTCCATGTAGATACACATGTAAAAGATGTTTATCTAATCTGTACAATTCCATTGCAGATAAACATGCAAACATCCGAGCCAGTGTGACGACCAGAAATGAGCAGGGGCTATGGAAAAGGGCACACGAAAAAAGTGGCCACTTGTGGGCACAAGCTAATCACAGGTGGGTCCAAGTCAGAGGGATACCAAGATCCCTCCCTGATTTTCAAAATGTAGTCACACAATGTGAATATTGTCAGTTGACACATCCAAGGTCACCCAGGCTATTGAGCAGGGGCATATTCATCGTGGTTTAAGTCCTGCCACTATTTGGCAAATAGATTTTATAGGCCGTTTATGAAAATGTGGAGATGTATATTTATATATGGCAGTAGATACCTGTAGTGGAATCATGATGGCTGTGCCTGCACGAGAGGCTAATCAGATAGCTACGTTATAACTTTTAAATGAAATGAGTAGCTATTATGGAATACCAAAACAAGTTCAGAGCGATAGAGGGACTGGTAACTTAGTGCAGCAATATGCTAGAGACAACTACATTGAATGGATATTTCAAATTCCATATTATCCGCAAGCTGTTGGCCTTATTGAGTGTATGAATGGGTTATTAAAAGTGTGTTACGGTGTCTTACAAAATTTGACACTATGAAGGGGTGGAAATCTGTATTGTCCACAGCTCTACAGCTGCTAAAGAGTAGACCTTTAAAAAAGGATGGAATGACTCCATTCCAGAAGTTATATAATCATGAACCTGCTTCTACTCAGATCCGAAATATCATTTTCTGGGCTACGCCTTCGGGAAATGTCGAATTGCTTTGCTAAAATAGTTATGAAGCTGAGGGATATGATGTAACCAATCCCACCGCTATAGTGATACCTCCCCATGAATCTTTATTGTATGATTTTCAGATTGGGTGCAGCATCCCTAAGCAACATTTTGGATGGCTGTGTATTTTATCTAGTTGTGCAAAACAAGGCATAGCTGTATTGGGGGGACTCATTGATTCTGACTACTGTGGTCCCATATATGTACTGTATCATAACTAGACGATTAAAGATATTTACGTTCCTGCCCAAACCCAAATGGTACAATTGATTAATATTCCCTATGTAACAGAGCAAATGGCATGGGGAATTCCCAATTCCACTCCCCGAGGACAAGGTGCCTTTGGAAGCACCTCCAGTCCAAGTAAACTACATCCTGGAGCTAAAATATGGATCTTCACACCTCATAGAGAACCTAGGAAAGGTGAAATTTTAGCTGTTGGCAAACATGCAGTACTGACTGTACTACCAGAAGGAGATGAACATTAGATACAGGTACCCAGTATCCGATGTAAACTAAGGGAATAACTAACGCTGCGTTCTCTTGCTACAGGTTGGCTTGCATCTCCCGTTTATGGTGATCAACGTCTTTGCCATGATTGTTATGGTGCACACCCTATATCAGCCTGTTGAAGTAACATCTGGATGGGGGACTATCAAGTGGAAGAACAGCACCTTCTCTGGAACGCAGGATAATTTCACTTGTAAAGCATACGATGCTTGTGTGGTTTGGAACCTCACCACAACTGCAAAAGTAGTAAAAGCAAAGGCCACTCAGGACAAAATCACTAGATTAGTTGTCAAGTATAAAGGCGTCAGTACATTAACAGATACTGTATGTAAATTTACATCACTTCCTTTCCCAGTCTATCTTCCCGAAAGAGGAAGTATGCTAATACAAGTTTTGCATGCTAACAAATGGATATGGACCACCAGTAATCACACTATTGACAATACAATGTGTACCCCTACACTAATGGGATTGGCTTGCCCTTTAATGTATTCCACATTACCCGATGATTGCTTGTTGCAGCAGCCTTTGGCACACTGTAGTCTTCTAATATTACCTGATAATGTGACTGGTGTCATAATTCCATTCCCTGGAACTGTATGTGTATATAATTTGACTTTAACAGGATGCCTGTATAATGTTACTTGTTTTACTTTTGGTTCTCAACAATATTATTTACTAGCAATGGACATCGCTGATGTGCAATTGGGGGTAAAGTTGGACTTATCATTCTTTAAGACACCATTGTTGGATTCAACTAAACTGCAAAAGGTATTGAATACCTCAGATTCATTGAAACAGACCCTGAGACATGTGGACATTGCTGTAACTGGTGGCCTGATTCGAGCGGACTTTGCCAAGGAATGCCTACTACATTTACAACTATAATTGATAATAGACACCTCTCATTCTTGGTGGGATGTGTTTTTTGGACATTCCTCTACTGCTACAATGATTCTGAATAGGATTTTTCATTCTATCCTTATTGTAATGTGTGTATGCCTCCTCTGCCTAGCGTGTACATGTTATCTTACCTATTGAGTGCATAAAATAGCACGTCAAAGTAAATATACCACTACAGTGGCTTTGTATGCAGTGGTGCCTGCATTGGAGAATGATTGATCAAGGGTGGAGTGTAGGATAAACATGTTCTTGTTAAACAGATTGTGCAACTCAGCTTTCTGGCTTCCTGTCAGGAATACGGCGGTCTGATCAGCCGCCTGCATGCCAGGGACAGGACGAGTCTGACTGGGTAATAGCAACTGTTGATACATAACATGGGTGGATAGTGATCAATCATTTCTCTCTTGCATGCACACTTGCTTACGGCATGGTATAAAAGAGCAGGACTTTCCAGTGTCCGGTGGGAGTAGGAGATATTGGCTCAATAGAAGTATAGAGTGCTGGACACTGAAAACTCCCTTCTCACCTTTGCTGACCTGACGACTCCTAGATACAAGGCTGATGACACGAAGGGTGCTGGATGGCATATGCAATCATGCTGACTATATGAGTCCCTAGTTAGATGTGATCAACATCTGCTATTCTATGTTCAGTTAACAGTGTCAACGTGCCCTATGTAACAAGTTATGTTCCTCTGTAAACCTGAGTTGACCATGTGAGCTCCTAGCTCAATGTGATCAATATCTGCTATTCTATTTTTTTTGTTTGAATTAATAGTTTTTTATTGATAACATCATAATGAACAACTGTAGTACAATGCCTTTGTGAAAAACGCTCAAAACGTCCACAATGTATACATCATATTAACTGACTCGAGAAAGATGAACATTCATATAATAAAATAAACAGATGCTTGAACTACTTGATCTGCGGGTTTCTTTTCTATAGAAATATATAAAAGTGTAAAAGTATGCTATACTGCAAACTTAATACAATGTAGAAATAAAATAAAAGAAACCGATACAGAGTTATCACTTATTAAAGCACTCCATTCCCTAACCCTCCCCCCCCCTCCCCTCTGGGTGAATCTGAGTTGCTCCCAGTCATAATATAGACTCTGTCAACAGTTGATGAACTCTGCGAAATGGAACGTAGTCCACATTCCCTGAAAATTTCTTGTCTAGGATGACATTCGTGAAATCCATAGTGCATACGGTGCCCACGTTGTCTCAAATCTCTGGACCCGCTGTTGTTTAAATGCAGTGATCTTGCCCAGAGCATACATCTTATGAACCCTAGCCTGTATCTCAGGCAGCGAAGGGACCCTACTATCTTTCCAAAGGTATGCAATTGCACATCTGGTGGCCACCACCACAGATTTCACAAACAGCAGGTGTGCCCTTGTACCATCTTCATTGTGTACCCATAGGAAAGCTTGCACTGCTGAAAAGGTAACTGAGGTGTGCAGAACCTCACCCACCCATGTGGTCACTTGAGACCAAACATTTTGTATTTTTGGGCAAAACTACCACAGGTGAAGAAAGGTACCTATGGAACCAAATAGTTTCCAGCACTGGTCAGACACCCTAGGAAAGATTTTATGAAGTTTAGCGGGGGTTAGGTGCCATCGGTAAAGCAATTTATACCCATTTTCAATGTGCCCTGCTGAGATAAGCCAGGTAGGTCATGCTCCCAGGCTAGTAGGTGAGCATAAGTGTAATTAGGTATCCCCATCAACAGTCTGTCTAAGCGTGAAATAGTCTTATCTACTTTATCGGCCTGACGGCACAAGACCTCAGAATCTGGTATGCCCTTCGCTAATTCCACATGCAGGGCCTTGCTATTGAGGAAGTGTTTAACTTGCAAATATGAAAATATGTCCCTACTAGGTAAATGGTATCTGTCACTCAGTCTATCAAAGCATACCATACCTCCCGGTTCCCAGATGTGAGTTATTTGAGAAATGCCACCAGAGAGCCACCTCCGAAAAGCTGCGGCCGTCTGTCCAGCCAGGAACAACTTGTTATGAAAGAGGTGGGTACTGTGATAATATACCTTGTTTCCCACGAGTGAGTTCTTCCAAAGAGACCAAATAGCGCAAGTTGTCCGGACAGTGGCAGGTAAGCCCGAAATAGTGGCCCATGTATGTTTAGGCTGCTAGGGGCATCGAGCCCATCATCGCTTGTTCCAATTTTACCCAAAGCGGTTGTCTGTCCCTCTTATGCCAATCTAGAACCGCTTTCAAATGTGCCGCGGCATGGTACCAGGAGAGATGTGTGACACTCATTACCACCCTGGGATTTGGATCGAAATAGAACTGCTTTGGCCACTCTTGGTCTCTTTCCTTTCCAAATGAATTTCAATAGTCTTTTCTGCCATTTATCAAGTAACCCAGGTGGGACTTCTATAGGGAGTGTTTGAAATAAGTATAATATTCTAGGAAGGATGTTCATTTTAAGGACTGCAATTCTGCCTACCCAAGAAATATGGTAGCGGTTCCATTCCTCCAGGTTTTTATAAATCTTTTGCATTAGCGGGGAATAGTTGAACTGAAATAAATCGTCCCGAACGCCAATGTAAACTCCCAGATACTTGATCTTTGTTTTTGCCCATCTATAGGGGTAGGATTGTTTAAGTTCCTCCACCATACCTGTTGGTGCCGATATATTAAGGAGCTCCGACTTATCCCAGTTTAATTTAAATCCCGACACCTTTCCGAAAGCCAGAAGTTCCTGACCTATAGCAGGAAGGGATGTGGGTGGGTCGGTGAGTGTGAAAAGTATGTAGTCTGCAAAAAGGGAGAGTTTGGAGGAAAAGTCCCCCACTGAAATACCAGATATCAGACTATTATTTCGGATTTTGATGGTAAATGGTTCCAAAAAAATTGCAAAAAGGATGGGTGACAAGCGACAACGCTGCCTAGTGCCTCTGCCGATCGGAAAGGAGTCAGAATAACCCCCATTCACCTTTAGTCTAGCCAAGGGGGAATCATACAGTTTCCGAATCCACCCCAAAAAATAATCCCCTACTTGCATAGTCTGAAGTGTATGGAACAGAAATGCCCAATGTACAAAATCAAACGCCTTCTCTGCGTCTATTGCCAATAATAAACTGGGGAGTGCCCTATGCTTCACCCAATGGATAGAATTAACTGTCTTACGGACATTATCCGAGGCCATGCGGCCAGGTATAAATCCAGACTGGTCGGGATGAATAATACCTGGTAGGATGGCATTAAGTCTATTGGCCAGGATTTTTGCTAGCAATTTCAGATCCCTCCCTGGTTTAGCTAAAATGGTTATGACCACGGTATTGGCTACCGCTGAAATTGATCCATCTCCCCTCAAAGAGTTAAACATACACATTAATAATGGTGTCAGTATGTCAATATATTTTTTATAAAAGACTGCCGTGTCAGTATGTCAATATATTTTTTATAAAAGACTGCCGTGAAGCCATCCAGGCTGGGGGATTTCCCCTTTTTTAAGCTTTTAATAGCCCAGGTAACCTCTGCCCCTGAAATCACTTTGTCTAGCATTACTTGTTGTGCCTGAGTCAAGTGAGGCATTGGAATATCCTTTAAATAGTGCTGAATATGTTCATCCCTAATGGTAACGTTAGTGGCATAAAGCTCAGCAGAAAAGCGTAAAAAGTGCTGGTGAATCTCCCTTGTTTTGGTCACTATATTCCCTTTTTCATCTTATATCTTAACTATATGATTTGCAGACCACTGCTTTTTTAATTTCTGTGCCAATTGCTTCCCTGCTTTGTTCCCCCCTTCATAATGGAGCTGTTGAACCATTTGTAAACGATGAGCAATGTCAGCTGCTTCTATCCCCTGCATTGGTCCAATTTCGCCAAGGTTTTTCTTGACCCTGTGTGCTAATGAATTGCCTGTAATTGTCTAATCAGGCTCTGTAACTGAGTTTTTTCTGTGTTCTTTGTCTTCTTGACATAAGAAGTGCGGTCAATTATAAGACCCCTAGTCACTGCTTTCAAGCATTCCCATATGTTCATGGGTGAGGTATCGTTATTGTCATTGCAGTTGAAATACTCCACAATACTCCCCTTCAAAGCTATAGAGAAAGCGTCATCCTCTAAGAGGCTGTCACTAAGTTTCCTACATTGGGTGCCTCGATCATAGTGTGTAATCTTCAGAGTGAAGCCAATGGGGGCGTGGTCGGACCAGGTTATGGAGTCTATGAAAGTATTAGTAACCTGGTTAATAAGAGATTTCTCCACAAGGAAAAAATCAATTCTGGAATAGGTTTGGTGTGGACGAGAAAAAAAGGCATAATTCCTGGAGGAAGGATTATGTGTTCTCCACACATCCAGGAGATCCAACCTGTTAAGAAAATGCTTGAAAGAGTCTCTATCCTTTCCCTTGGTGGGACCAGCTCCCCTAGAGTTATCTAAGTACAGATTGATAGTCAAATTAAGGTCCCCCCCACCACTAATAAGCTCCCTTCCACAATTGTTTCAAGCTTCTGTTCCAAGCTAAGCAAGAAAGCACCTTGTGAATTGTTTGGGGCATAGATGTTTACCAAAGTATAGACCCCTTCACCTATACTGAGTATTAAAATTATATATCTACCCTCTGGATCACATATACATGCTTTTTGATAAAAAATAATATCCTTATGAATGAGTATAACTACTCCAGTATATTTACTGTGTTTTGTACATGCTGCCCAAAATTGGTGAGGGTATATATTTTTCATCAAATGCTCGTGCCTGTGTTTCAAATCAGACTCTTGTATAAAAGCTATAGCTGTATGTTGGCGCTACAATTCACTGTACAGAAACTGATGTTTTTTGTATGAATTAAGTCCCTTAACATTAAGGGATATCATCTGAATGTCAGTCATCACTAGTAATCCATATTAGTATAGTTTATGGCCTGATCGGGGCCCCTCAGCTTGCCACAGAAGCCAATTGTCAGGTCTGTGTGAGCAAGATAGCAACTAGCTAGTAGAAAGGCTTGCCTTTGCATCCAAGGAATGTAGATTCGCCCCCTGATCCCCTTCAGTATACAGTTATATAAGCCACCTAGAGCAACCCAAAATCCCCGTGCAAACAAGCCCTTCCTCTGTGGGCTGCATGCCTTAAATAGAGAGGAAACAACCACCATGTGGAAGGCCCATCCCTCCCCACACAACCCTCAAGTGCTTATGATAAGAATACCTGATAATAAAAAATCTTCTGATTAACCTCACAATAAGCAGAAAACGGATATGTTACCAAACTGCTCGCTCCCATTTTGTTCGTAAAACACCTAAAATGCGTCCACTTATTGCTCAGTGTCAGCTGTGCCATCTAAAAGCTGGAAGCGCCAAATGTTGGAATGGTACCGTGTCCAAGGTACCTGCGCAATGTCAGCTAACTCAAGACGCCCCTGGTGGCATTCGCGGGGGGGTCCTGCGTGTGTCGCAACCTGCGGCCTCCTTTGCTGACTCTCTGCCATCTGGGACCCTCCGTGCGCCGTTCCAATGCCTGTCCTCGAGAGTGTTGCGGTTCAAATCCTGGATAGCCTGCAGCATGTAAGATGGCAGCTCCCTCGTGGACAGCCTTGATCTTGTGAAAATAGCCCTGGAGCGTAAAGGCTAGGCTGAATGGAAAGGTCCAGCGATATTTGACATTGTCCTTTCGCAAAGCCTCAGTGACCTCTTTCATGTCCAGCTGTTTTCGAATAGTCGATGGTGCGAGGTCAGTAAAAATCATAATTTTGTGAGTCTCCCAAGTCCAGTCCATCTGTTTCTGTGCCGCCATAGCTATGCGCTCCTTGAGGTTATAATCGTGAAATTTAACAATTATGTCTCTGGGGCGATTGTCTTGCTTGCTTCCCAGCGCCCAATGTGCTCTATCTATTTTAATAGTAAAAGGGAGTAGGGGATTCTCCGGACTGTTGATGAAGGGAATTCAAAAGCATGGTACTTATTTTCTCTATGGTTGCTTTGCAGTCCAAGTATTCCGGCGTTTCCGGTATTCTCAGAATTGGAGGTTTGGTGCCTGTGAGCGATTTTCCAAGTCCTCGACCTTTTCAGACAGGGACTCTATTTCTTGTTGGCGATTTTGTCGCTCCTCCTGCGCCATTTTGATGTCGTCTGCTATAGCTTCTGCTTTAGTTTCCACGTTGAATATCCGGCAGCCATTGTCAGCGATCCCTTCCTTCAGTTCTTCTATAGACGCTACTATATCAGTTTTATAATCTTGCAGGTCTTGCTGCAAGTCCTGCTGGAGTTCGGCAAGCCAACGCTTTAGTTCCAAATGTGATGGTAGATCATCATCAAAAGGGGTCGGGTCCTCAACCTGCGGGCTGTCCAAGTCAGGTTCCTCGGAGGCAGCCATTTTGATGTGGCCTGCTGGTTCAATCGTGTCTTGTTTTTGGTAAGAAAACTTCTGTGTTTCTGTTAGTTTTTTGTGATTGGACATTGGTAATTATATCTTGCCATGTCAGGTCGCTGAGGAGGCAAAAACAATTTGCTAATGACGAAGATTGTTAGTTGTGTGGTTCAGGAGCCCTTTCTCACCCCACCATTCACATCGGTGATGTCTCTCCTCTCAATATCTGCTATTCTATGTTCATTGAAATGTTTTAATGATGTGTTCTATGTAACAAGTTCTGTTCTACTGTGAAGGGTAACTGCTAAACCTCGGTATATAAAACAACTTCTAATAAAAGGCATACATATTGTGTCAGAGTACTTTACTCTCTCATTCCCAACAGATCACAAGGTGCACAGCATTTGATGACATGAAAATTTTTACAGATGGTGAGAACAGTAAACAATAGGGATGTGAATCGTTTTAGGACGATTAAAATTATCGTCCTAAACCGTTATGGAACACAATACAATACAGATTCTAACGATTTATCGTTATAAATTGTTAGAATCGTGAGCCGGCACACTAAAACCCCCTAAAACCCACCCCCGACCCTTAAAATTAAATCCCCCCAAATAACTTACATAACCTGCGGGTCCAGCGGCGGTCCGGAACGGGCTCCTGCATCTTGTTGTCTTCGGCCGGCGCCATTTTCCAAAATGGCGGCGGCCATAGACGAAAAAGATTGGATGGCAGGAGGTCCTTCCGGACCCCCGCTGGA
>NC_042633.1:45115056-45271993 GCF_901001135.1 Rhinatrema bivittatum
ACTTAGGAGTGGATGTCTCAGTGCGCAGATCTGGAGGGAGCGAGATCCAAAGCGTAGGGCCAGCGAGGGAAAAAGCTCTGTTCAGAGTTGAGATAAGCTTGCAGGGTTTGATAGCGGGAATGCGGAGAGTTCCTTGAAGGGCTGGACGAGTGGGTCTTGTGGAGGGGGGCAGAGCCAGTTGAGGTTTTCGTTCATAATACTTTTGTGGATGAGGGTTAGGGTTTTGAAGAGGATACGAGATTGTATTGGTAGCCAATGTAGCTCAATAAGAGTTGGTGTAATGTGGTCTCTTTTCTTAGTGTTTGTAAGTGTAGGTGCTGCGGCGTTTTGTAGGAGTTGCAAGGGTTTGGTGTGCATGGAGGGGAGGCCAAGGAAGAGAGCATTACAGTAGTCGATTTTGGAAAGAATAATAGACTGAAGTACTGTGTGAAAGTCTGAGAAATGCAGGAGGGGGTCTGAGTTTTTTGATAGTTTGTAACTTGAAAAAGCAGTCACTCAGGATAGATTTGATGAAGGGTTTGAAAGTGAGTAAATGTCTGACTACACTGAGGTTGTGGCTTACACGCTTTCTCTCAACGTGAGTAAAACTGAAATTATCTATCTAGCTCAATATCCTGTCCAAGATGTCCCTAGTACTTTGCCTATGGAAGGGGCACCGTTCCCATTAGTCATTCAGGCTCGCAAACTTGGGGTTATAGTAGACTCTTCGTTGTGTTTGAAGCCTCACATCAGTTGGGTTGTAAAAGGTGCCTGTTATAAGCTTCATATGCTGTGTAGACTTCGCCTGTATCTGAATGAAAATTACCTAAAAACTGTAGAGCTTCCTTGCTAATGTCCTCCCCGGACTACTGTAATGCCTTGTCAATTGGCCTTCCTCAGGCGCTACAGTATGCCTAGAATTCGGCTGCTAGAGCTGTGACTGGGATACCAATCCGCCAACATATTACTTTCATTTTAATGTATTACCATTGGTTACCAGTTAATTGGCAGATCAAATTTAAAATCTTGATGCTGGTTTTTAATAATGGCCCTTGTGCCTGCTGGTTTTAAGGGCATTCACCATCCAGGCTGCTAAGATCAGCTTCACAGAACCTATTCTTGGTTCCTTCACACAGAGTAGTCAGATTAGACGAATCTGGTGAACAGCTTTTCTATGTACAAGGTCCTGAGCTTTCACTCCTAAAATTCAGAAAATTGGTTAAGAGCTTCCTTTTCTTACAAGCTTTTTAACTAATTATATTGTATGGGCACAAGGTAGGTTTTAAACAAGCCCCGGCAGTTTTCACGATATTTTCCAGATTTTATGACTTCATGCAGGTTGTAGGATATGGCGGATAAGCCTTTCTGGCGGGGAATCGATGTCATTATGGAAGAATGTGCAGAGTTCGCATTTGTTTTCTATTTTAAAGCTTGTATGTT
Organism: Rhinatrema bivittatum; assembly: GCF_901001135.1. Classification (NCBI taxonomy): domain Eukaryota; kingdom Metazoa; phylum Chordata; class Amphibia; order Gymnophiona; family Rhinatrematidae; genus Rhinatrema; species Rhinatrema bivittatum. The sequence goes on from NC_042633.1 coordinate 45,116,476, forward strand.
TTAATGTTTAAAAACAAACATACATGCCAGCATTAAAAAAATAAACGTTTTATGTTTCATGTTTTAATTTTATTACTGATTTTAAGAATGGGAGCATAGAATTTTTGGTAAGCGGTATCTAAACTTGGAATAGATAGATAAAACCATGCTACCACAGTTGTTTATTTCCTGCTTGTGGGGCTTCCACAGCCCACGGGCGTGCGGGCCATCAACACACACTGTTGGTGCCACGTCTGCAAGCTGCGTGAGGCAGCCACGACAGAAGTGTTTTGAGGATCACTTTTGCTGCCTCGAAATTCTGCCACCTGAGGCGACTGCCTCGCCCTCTTAGTGACAGAACCGCCCCGATGATGAGTTTGTGTTGGATGCAATGTTTCGTCATTGCCATGGTGCAGATGGCTTCTGAAAGGCTGGTCCTTTGTGCAGATCAGTTTGTAAATGGTCCTTGATGTTTCCAAGGCCAACCAACGTGAGGGTATTATAATCTGAACCCTTTCAGTGAGCGAGCTCTCTTACTTGTCCCAGCTCAGACAGGACCAGGGCGGCAGGTACCCTGCATGGCCAGATTAGTTTACATAGATTAACATTTTGTTGTTTTTGTGGCTGCTGTGGATTGTGGAAGTCCTGGGCTCTGCTCCTTTAACTTTGACTGCTTCACTTTCTGACTCATTTTCAGCTACTCCTGCTGTGACAGAAGATGAAAACCAGCCTTTTGTCTTTCAGGAGTGCTGTGCTGGTCTATGCTCTATTTTAAGTTAAAGAAGCCTTCGCCCTGATTGAGTGGAATGTAATCCAGCCTAGTGAAGATGAGGATAACTAGGACCAGCTCTTTTACATTGGAATACAATCCAGCTTTGCTGTTTTTCACTGCTCTTCCTCCCCTTTCCCCTTTCACTGCTCTAAAGTTTCCAGTGAAGCTGCTCAAACTTTGGATCAGTGCAAGAGTTCAGGCTACAGACAGTGCTAAGGAGACCAGCGGGCTCGGCGCAGCAGACGTCTGGAGGCTGAGAGGTCTGAAGCTGTCTCAGAGGCAGTGCTGCTGGCACGAAAACATATGGAATACTAAAATTTGCTTACATTTTAATTTAACTAGGTATTTAAATCTGGAAATGAGCTGCCAGTCACTTCTTTTACTGTAGCGTTATCCCATGCATGAATGATGGCTGATGTATAATTTATCTAAAGTATATTTTTGAATCATGGAGCATGCACCATGGGGCAGCTGTAGCTTAAAATCATTTTCTGCTATGCAGGATGTAAAGTGCGCCCCATCTTTGCAGGTAGACCACTGGTTTGTAATTTTTGTCCTTGTATTTTAACCACTTGTGCATTACTTCGGGAACACACATAAGAATGACATGACAATAAAGTTATCTGATTCTAGTCGGTGGGGTAGAAATGCTTCTTTACTGCAAGCCTGATGTGCTTTGTGCAATCCAGGACACTTTTCCAGTTATAAATCTACACTGTGTATAAACACAGAGCAGGCTGCACTGCAGACCCCTCCGTAAAATGTAACCTTTGCCAAGAGCAGAGCTCTCTCTCTCTTTCTCTCCCTGCCTCTACTTCCCCCTCCCATGGAGACTCTGCAGGATCTTAATAAAAATGTCCTGGCCTGAGCAGCCCTACATACACAGGGCACCTTAAACACTAGAGGGCCGATGGAATAACAGCATGCACGGCACTGCATCGGACCCCCCAGGATGAAAGGGCTCCCATATCTTACAGTGCATGAGCCAGAATCCTGGTAGTAACATTATTAACACTACTGATATTTATTTATAGCGCTACCAGACATACCCAGCACTGTGCAAAGGTGACAGCTATGCAGCTACAGTAAATCCATGCCCCAAACAGCTTACAATCTGCATTGTTACCTAAGGAGTGTCATTGGAGGGCGCAGGATTTAATAAACACCCAGGTTCCTTAAAAGCAAGAAAAGAGAAATGAAGCACTGGGGTAATTGTGTTAACGTTTCTGCTTGTGGGTAACCTGCATGGAGCAGCAGTTATTACCCTAAACATAAGGAGAGGGGTAACCTGCAGGGAGCAGCAGTTATTACCCTAAACATAAGGAGAGGGGTAACCTGCATGGAGCAGCAGTTATTACCCTAAACATAAGGCGAGGGGTAACCTGCATGGAGCAGCAGTTATTACCCTACACATAAGGTGAGGGGTAACCTGCACCGAGGGGCAATTACAACTCTAAACATAAGGCGAGGGGTAACCTGCATGGAGGGGCATTTACAACTCTAAAGATAAGGTGAGGGGTAACCTGCACAGAGGGGCATTTACAAATCTAAACGTAAGGCGAGGGGTAACCTGCACAGAGGGGCATTTACTACCCTAATAATAAAGAGGGTAACTTTCAAACCAGCACGCAGGTGCCCATGCATCAGCTCACCCCCAGGGTGAGCTGATGCATGTAAATGCGCGCATGTTATAAAGTAGCCTGGCCGTGCGCAAGTGCTCCAAATTTTAAGTGGGCGCGTGAATGTGTGCGCAAATCACGTAAATCGGGGGATTTTAAAAGGGGTGTGCGCTGCAGCTATTCCCAGCTTTCCCCCCAGTCTGCCCCGTTAAGGGAGAGGGCTTCCTCTCCCTTAACGGGGCAGACTGGGGGGATCCAGGACCCTTACATCAGGGCAGAGCTTGTCTTTTAAAATTACACGTCATCTGCAGCAGAAGTAAAGTTAGGCGGCAGGGGGCCTCAGCGCGCGCCGGATCCCCTAAGTATTTACGCACACATCGCAGGTTCACGCCCCCACATGCCCAGGCCCCACCCTGACCCTGCCCCTGCCCCTTTTGGGAAACTTCCCAGATGGAGATACCCGGCCATCTCGGCATGCACGAGCCTGACGTACTCGCGCATCCCCTCATTAATGCGCCCACCTGGCTTTGACAATTTCAGCCCCGAGGGGCATTTACACCCCCTGAACGCTTGCTGGGCAGACTGGAAGGCCCATTTGTGTCTTTATCTGCCCTAAATCTTGCTTCCCAGCCTCCAAGCCGGGATATCCCCCTCCCCCACCGGCCCAACCTTAGTGGTCTCGGGACGGCTTCTTAAAAGAGTGGGCGGGGCTTCCAGAGGAGGGTGTGGTTTTTCCCCCGATGGGCGGGACCTCGTGGGAGGCCCAGGGCGCTTTTCACACTGAGGAGGGCGGGGTTCTTGAAAAGTGTCTCTTGCTGCGGTGGGCGCGGCTTCCCCACTGTGGGCGTGTCTCTTGCTGCGGAGGGCGCGGCTTCCCCACTGTGGGCGTGTCTCCTGCCGCGGAGGGCGCGGCTTCCCCACTGTGGGCGTGTCTCCTGCCGCGGAGGGCGCGGCTTCCCTCCCCTTTGGGCGTGTCTCCTGCCGCGGTGGGCGCGGCTTCCCCTGTGGGCGTGTCCTCTCCCTTCCCGGCCGCATTCCTCTCCCTTCCCGGCCGCTTTGCCCTCGCCTCCGCTTCCGTCCTGAGTCCGCAACGCCGCCATGGACTGGGGCTCCGAGCTCTGGGTAAGTCTCTGCCCGATCCCGTCTGCGAAGGCTCAGTGCCCGGGGGGATAGGGGGGTGCGTGGAGGGAGGGGAGACGGAGCTGGCAGGGACTGTGGGGGAGAGAAGATGTAGTTGACTGGGGGAGTGGAGGAAGGGAGCTGCCTGGGACCGTCGGGGAGAAGAGAGGCGGAGTTGCTCCAGATACTGGGGGTGGTGTCTGGGACCTAGGAGGTTGCATTGGATGTGGGAGAGGGGGTGCTGCCCAAGATCCTGGGGAGTGGGGAGAGAAAAGCATGAGAGGGAGTTTTCTGGGAGGGGAGAGTTAGTGCTACCTGGAATGATGGGGATAGGTAGAGGGGGAGGTGTCCAGGACACTGGGTGGGGACAGGTGGCTTCCCATAGGATGTAGGAGGAAGAAGTTTGGGGAGGGAGCAGCCTGGGGCTGGAAGAGACGATACCGCCTAGGAGGCTGGGGCTGATTCTCGGGGAGGAGGAGAAAGGCCTGAGAGGGAGTTGCCCGTGATCCTGGGAGGGGAGAAATGGAGGTAGCTGGAGGAATATTATTGGGGGTTACCCAGGATGCTGGGGAGCGGAGTGAGGATGGAGTTGCTTGGGACCCTGGGATGGGAGAGGTGGTGTTGCCCAGGATGCTGGAGAGAGGTGCGGGGGAGTGCAGTTGCCTGGGAGGGCAGAGGAGATGCTGAAGGAATACTGGGGGAGAAGAGTTGCCTTGGCATCTGGGAAGGGAACACAGTGATGGTCGGGATGGTGTGAGGCAGTGGAGGAGAAGCCTGGGAAGGAGGGAGGGGAGAGCTTAGTTTGTTCTGGATGCTCTGGGGCAGAGAGGGGCAGGCACCTGGGAGGGAAGGAAGTGGAGAGCTGGTCTTGCTCGGATGCTGGGGAAAGCCTGGAATTGGGGAGGTAAGGAGGGAAGGGTAGAAATGATCTTGCTCAGGATGCAGGGGGGGGGAGGAGTTTCCTGATACAGAGAGAAGGGAGGAGGTGGTGTTGCTCATGTTTCTGAGAAGTGATGGGAAAGAGTTGCCTGGGAGGAAAGAAGAGAGGTGGGGAGTGGTGGAGGGGAGATGACAGCACGAGTGGAGCAGGGATAGGGTGGGCAACAGATGAGAGAGAGAGTGACAGGGAGTGGCCCTACCACGTGCAGTAGCGTAAGCGGAGCTGGAACTGGATGGGCAGCAAAAGAGAGATCAGGTTAGGAAGTGATGGCATTAACTCCACCAGCAGGAGTGGCGCAGGGATGGATGAGCAGCAGGAAGCAGCCACAACAGACACCGCAGCAGGAGTGAAGCAGGGACAGGGTGAGCATCAAGCAAGGTCACAGCAGGAAGTGGGGAGGGCAGCAGGAGGGTGAGGGCAGCAGGGACAGGGTGAGCATCCAGCGAGGTCACAGCAGGAAGTGGCACCACCATCCTCAGCAGTGGGGTTAGGGGAGGGCAGCAGGAGGGTGAGGGCAGCAGGGACAGGGTGAGCATCAAGCGAGATCACAGCAGGAAGTGGCACCACCACCCTCTGCAGTGGGGTTAGGGGAGGGCAGCAGGAGGGTGAGGGCAGCAGGGACAGGGTGAGCATCCAGCGAGGTCACAGCAGGAAGTGGCCCCACCATCCTCAGCAGTGGGGTTAGGGGAGGGCAGCAGGAGGGTGAGGGCAGCAGGGACAGGGTGAGCATCAAGCGAGATCACAGCAGGAAGTGGCACCACCACCCTCTGCAGTGGGGTTAGGGGAGGGCAGCAGGAGGGTGAGGGCAGCAGGGACAGGGTGAGCATCCAGCGAGGTCACAGCAGGAAGTGGCACCACCACCCTCGGCAGTGGGGTTAGGGGAGGGCAGCAGGAGGGTGAGGGCAGCAGCAGGAGTGAAGCAGGGACAGGGTGAGCATCAAGCGAGGTCACAGCAGGAAGTGGCACCACCATCCTCAGCAGTGGGGTTAGGGGAGGGCAGCAGGAGGGTGAGGGCAGAAGCAGGGACAGGGTGAGCATCAAGCGAGGTCACAGCAGGAAGTGGCCCCACCATCCTCGGCAGTGGGGTTAGGGGAGGGCAGCAGGAGGGTGAGGGCAGCAGGGACAGGGTGAGCATCAAGCGAGGTCACAGCAGGAAGTGGCACCACCATCCTTGGCAGTGGGGTTAGGGGAGGGCAGCAGGAGGGTGAGGGCAGCAGGGACAGGGTGAGCATCAAGCGAGGTCACAGCAGGAAGTGGCCCCACCATCCTCGGCAGTGGGGTTAGGGGAGGGCAGCAGGAGGGTGAGGGCAGCAGGGACAGGGTGAGCATCAAGCGAGATCACAGCAGGAAGTGGCACCACCACCCTCGGCAGTGGGGTTAGGGGAGGGCAGCAGGAGGGTGAGGGCAGCAGGGACAGGGTGAGCATCCAGCGAGGTCACAGCAGGAAGTGGCACCACCACCCTCGGCAGTGGGGTTAGGGGAGGGCAGCAGGAGGGTGAGGGCAGCAGGGACAGGGTGGGCATCAAGCGAGGTCACAGCAGGAAGTGGCCCCACCACCCTCGGCAGTGGGGTTAGGGGAGGGCAGCAGGAGGGTGAGGGCAGCAGCAGGAGTGAAGCAGGGACAGGGTGAGCATCAAGCGAGGTCACAGCAGGAAGTGGCCCCACCATCCTCCGCAGTGGGGTTAGGGGAGGGCAGCAGGAGGGTGAGGGCAGCAGGGACAGGGTGGGTAGATGTTGTAGGAGTCCTTGAGGACGGGACTGTGGCCATCTATAAATTTATTTATTTATTTAGCATTTTTATATACCGAAATTCATGTAGCAGAGTTACAAATCAATTTGGTTTACATTTTAACATTAACATGCATGTAAGAATGCAGTTACATAGAACAAGGAGTATATAACTTGAAACAAATAAACTGGGAGACTGTTATCGCCATATAACATGAACAATAAATAGTGTGAAATTTTTGTGTATTAATTACAAATTATGTAAACGTGTATGCGGAGCCTGTGAAATCATCTGTGGAGGGTGAGCTTATAGCCATGTATAAAGAATTCAAATATATAAATCGGGATATAGCATGCGTATGAAGAATTTATTCACAGAAACATTGTCAATGATGAGGATACCAAGGGCCATCTACTCGAGCAAATTTACTTCCTGCTGCTGGACACAAAACCTAGTATAACTCTGTGCTTATCCTCACTCCCTCCCATAGATTATCCCAGGCTTTATCCCTCACTCCCCCACAGCTAAGGATCCTCTGTGCTTATCCCAGGCTTTATCCCTCACTCCCCCACAGCTAAGGATCCTCTGTGCTTATCCCAGGCTTTACCCCTCACTCTCTCACAGCTAAGGACCCTCTGTGCTTATCCCAGGCTTTACCCCTCACTCCCTCACAGCTAAGGATCCTCTGTGCTTACCCCAGGTTTTACCTCTCACTGCCCCCACAGCTAAGGATCCTCTGTGCTTATCCTCACTCCCTCCCACAGCTTATCCCAAGCTTTACCCTCACTCCCTCACAGCTAAGGATCCTCTGTGCTTATCCCAGGCTTTACCTCTCACTCCCTCACAGCTAAGGATCCTCTGTGCTTACCCCAGGTTTTACCTCTCACTGCCCCCACAGCTAAGGATCCTCTGTGCTTACCCCAGGTTTTACCTCTCACTCCCCCCACAGCTAAGGATCCTCTGTGCTTATCCCAAGCTTTACCCTCACTCCCCCCCAGCTAAGGATCCTCTGTGCTTACCCCAGGCTTTACCTCTCACTCCCCCCCAGCTAAGGATCCTCTGTGCTTATCCCAACCTTACCCTCACTCCCCCCCAGCTAAGGATCCTCTGTGCTTACCCCAAGCTTTACCTCTCACTCCCCCCCAGCTAAGGATCCTCTGTGCTTATCCCAACCTTACCCTCACTCCCCCCCCAGCTAAGGATCCTCTGTGCTTATCCCAGGCTTTACCTCTCACTCCCTCACAGCTAAGGATCCTCTGTGCTTATCCCAGCCTTTACCTCTCACTCCCTCACAGCTAAGGATCCTCTGTGCTTATCCCAGCCTTTACCTCTCACTCCCTCACAGCTAAGGATCCTCTGTGCTTATCCCAGGCTTTACCTCTCACTCCCTCACAGCTAAGGATCCTCTGTGCTTATCCCAGGCTTTACCTCTCACTCCCTCACAGCTAAGGATCCTCTGTGCTTATCCCAGGCTTTATCCCTCACTCCCCCACAGCTAAGGATCCTCTGTGCTTATCCCAGGCTTTACCCCTCACTCCCCCCACAGCTAAGGATCCTCTGTGCTTATCCCAGGCTTTACCCCTCACTCCCTCACAGCTAAGGATCCTCTGTGCTTATCCCAGGCTTTACCCCTCACTCCCCCACAGCTAAGGATCCTCTGTGCTTATCCCAGGCTTTACCTCTCACAGCTAAGGATCCTCTGTGCTTATCCCAGGCTTTACCTCTCACAGCTAAGGATCCTCTGTGCTTATCCCAGGCTTTACCCCTCACTCCCTCACAGCTAAGGATCCTCTGTGCTTATCCCAGGCTTTACCTCTCACTCCCCCACAGCTAAGGATCCTCTGTGCTTATCCCAGGCTTTACCCCTCACAGTTAAGGATCCTCTGTGCTTATCCCAGGCTTTACCCCTCACTCCCTCACAGCTAAGGATCCTCTGTGCTTATCCCAGGCTTTACCCCTCACTCCCCCACAGCTAAGGATCCTCTGTGCTTATCCCAGGCTTTACCTCTCACAGCTAAGGATCCTCTGTGCTTATCCCAGGCTTTACCTCTCACAGCTAAGGATCCTCTGTGCTTATCCCAGGCTTTACCCCTCACTCCCTCACAGCTAAGGATCCTCTGTGCTTATCCCAGGCTTTACCTCTCACTCCCTCACAGCTAAGGATCCTCTGTGCTTATCCCAGGCTTTACCTCTCACTCCCCCACAGCTAAGGATCCTCTGTGCTTATCCCAGGCTTTACCCCTCACAGCTAAGGATCCTCTGTGCTTATCCCAGGCTTTACCCCTCACTCCCTCACAGCTAAGGATCCTCTGTGCTTATCCCAGGCTTTACCTCTCACTCCCCCACAGCTAAGGATCCTCTGTGCTTATCCCAGGCTTTACCCCTCACAGTTAAGGATCCTCTGTGCTTATCCCAGGCTTTACCCCTCACAGCTAAGGATCCTCTGTGCTTATCCCAGGCTTTACCCCTCACTCCCCCACAGCTAAGGATCCTCTGTGCTTATCCCAGGCTTTACCCCTCACTCCCTCACAGCTAAGGATCCTCTGTGCTTATCCCAGGCTTTACCTCTCACTCCCTCACAGCTAAGGATACTCTGTGCTTATCCCAGGCTTTACCTCTCACTCCCTCACAGCTAAGGATCCTCTGTGCTTATCCCAGGCTTTACCCCTCACTCCCTCACAGCTAAGGATCCTCTGTGCTTATCCCAGGCTTTACCCCTCACTCCCTCACAGCTAAGGATCCTCTGTGCTTATCCCAGGCTTTACCTTTCACTCCCTCACAGCTAAGGATCCTCTGTGCTTATCCCAGGCTTTACCCCTCACTCCCCCACAGCTAAGGATCCTCTGTGCTTTTCCCAGGCTTTACCCCTCACTCCCTCACAGCTAAGGATCCTCTGTGCTTATCCCAGGCTTTACCCCTCACTCCCTCACAGTTAAGGATCCTCTGTGCTTATCCCAGGCTTTACCCCTCACTCCCCCACAGCTAAGGATCCTCTGTGCTTATCCCAGGCTTTACCCCTCACTCCCTCACAGCTAAGGATCCTCTATGCTTATCCCAGGCTTTACCCCTCACTCCCCCACAGCTAAGGATCCTCTGTGCTTATCCCAGGCTTTACCCCTCTCTCCCCCACAGCTAAGGATCCTCTGTGCTTATCCCAGGCTTTACCCCTCTCTCCCCCACAGCTAAGGATCCTCTGTGCTTATCCCAGGCTTTACCCCTCTCTCCCCCACAGCTAAGGATCCTCTGTGCTTATCCCAGGCTTTACCTCTCACTCCCCCACAGCTAAGGATCCTCTGTGCTTATCCCAGGCTTTACCCCTCACTCCCTCACAGCTAAGGATCCTCTGTGCTTATCCCAGGCTTTACCCCTCACTCCCCCACAGCTAAGGATCCTCTGTGCTTATCCCAGGCTTTACCTCTCACTCCCTCACAGCTAAGGATCCTCTGTGCTTATCCCAGGCTTTACCTCTCACTCCCTCACAGCTAAGGATCCTCTGTGCTTATCCCAGGCTTTACCTCTCACTCCCTCACAGCTAAGGATCCTCTGTGCTTATCCCAGGCTTTACCCCTCACTCCCCCACAGCTAAGGATCCTCTGTGCTTATCCCAGGCTTTACCCCTCTCTCCCTCACAGCTAAGGATCCTCTGTGCTTATCCCAGGCTTTACCTCTCACTCCCCCACAGCTAAGGATCCTCTGTGCTTATCCCAGGCTTTACCTCTCACTCCCTCACAGCTAAGGATCCTCTGTGCTTATCCCAGGCTTTACCCCTCACTCCCTCACAGCTAAGGATCCTCTGTGCTTATCCCAGGCTTTACCTCTCACTCCCTCACAGCTAAGGATCCTCTGTGCTTATCCCAGGCTTTACCCCTCACTCCCTCACAGCTAAGGATCCTCTGTGCTTATCCCAGGCTTTACCCCTCACTCCCTCACAGCTAAGGATCCTCTGTGCTTATCCCAGGCTTTACCTCTCACTCCCTCACAGCTAAGGATCCTCTGTGCTTATCCCAGGCTTTACCCCTCACAGCTAAGGATCCTCTGTGCTTACCCAGGCTTCCTGAAATGCTGCTGTTTGTGATTCTGCCACTCCTGGAGAGGATGCCTGCAGGATGTTCCCTATGCCCCTGTGAGCCTTGGTGTGCAAGGCCCTTGCTCCGAGTTGCACAGCCCCCGTTGTCCAAGTACATGCTTGGGCTCAGCAGGACACCCAGCTTTGAGAATCGGGTCCCTGTATACAGCTGCATACAGCTGTGCTTCCCCTCCCCTCCTCCTGACAGATGTTCTGTGTGCAGAATCAGTTTCCATAGGGCTGGGTGGGTGTAGATCTGGGAAGGGGGGTGCCATGTCTATCCTTCAGGCTGTGCTTCCTGCTGCCCCTCTGCTTGCTGGGCAGGAATAAACACAGGCAGGAAGTGGGAAGAAAGATCAGATGTGTGGCAAATCTTATCCCCTCCCCACTACCCACACACACACACAGAAGAAACTCCTGAATCTGCTCTTAAATGCAGGTTGGGAAGCGTCTGCAGTTGGAGGTGATGCTTGATGCTCGCATCTCTCTCCCCTTGCTGGATAATTCGGGGCCCTGCACGCCGATCCCTCAGCTCCCTGGGGGAGGCAGGAGTTTGCTGTTCTCAGGCCCCCGTTTCTGGTCTGCGACTGGCGGGCTCTGGCCTTGGCTTCCTCTGCTATTATCTGCTGCATTTTTGTGCTAAACCTATTCAAGCAGGATTTAAATGAAGCTGCAGATGGTAAATAAGGCCTTAGAAGAGATGATGCGAATTATGCAAAGGAGCTGAGGTGAAAGGGAAGAGCTGAGAGTAGGGAGCCCGGGGCTGGCCATAGGCAGGGCGAGGGAGGAGGGAAGGCAGCAGAGCTGCTGCTGCTTGGCCTGTAGGAGGCGCTCCACACTAGACTTGCATGGCAGGTTTGCCTGCACTTGGCCCTCATTCCCCACACCTTGCTTTATGGGGAGGGGGAGCAGGAAAACCATCCGGAGCCGATTTACGTGTTCACTGCGGAGCTGGCAGAGGCTCCCTGATATACGAGTTAACAGAGGGGAGAGCAGAGGCAAGCTGGGGCTTTGGCTGCCCCAGCCGGTGCCGTTCAGACTGGCAGAACCAGGTCTGCTGCATTCTCCACATTCTGCAAAGAACCTCAGCTGCACGGGCTGTTAACCCTTCCGTTCCCTGTCACCCTGCACCCCGGGGGCATTTCCTACAGCTCGTGTGTTATGATTTCACTGTGCTGGTGGCGTGCTGCCTGCCTCGGATATGTCCTGATGGCTGGGCACTCGGGCACGCTGCCACATCCTACAGCACTGACTCGTCACCAGGATGCTCAGTTCTTGGTGCCTGTGCAGTGACCGGTGCCCAGCTGCTTCCATCATTATAACCGTCATGAAGGGAGAGAGGGGAGAGATCCCTAGGCTACCCCTCCAGCACGGGGTTCTTCAGGGGAAGGGCAGGCCAGGGAGCACAGAAGAGGCTTGAAATAAACCAAGCCCAGAGCGAGCACGAGGAGGAACTGCATTCGCAGGGAAACCTGTAAGAAAATCTGTAGCACTTTGAGAAGTTTTACACCCGCTGCCGTGCATTGACTCTTAATATTCTCCCACTCCCGGGGTCTGCCAAAATGCAGCTTTACTTTTCCCGAAAAGCTGGGTCATGCATTCCTCAGCACTTGTCCAGTTTCACACAAATGCCAACTCTTGCACTACAGAAATGAGTGATTGCCCTTGTCCCAAAACACCAGGGATGTGCCTCTCTGCATAGGCCTGAATGGCAGAGACGGTGGGAGAGCTGACATTACCTATGCAAGAATTCTGGTCCGGACAGGAAAGGGTTTATTCTCCTACAGCTGCTGCCCAGACCGCAGCCTGTTCTAGCCCCCTCCCTGGGATCCTGCTCCCGGAGCTTCACCCTCAGGTCTGGTGGCAGATACTCGGCTGTCAGAGTTATCTGGGTCTTTACTGTGCTTAATTTTTCACACTTTATTGCTTTGAAAGGGTTGCAGACTGGACTCCGTTTTGAGAAGTGCTTATGCATGTAATACACTTTACACGCGTGTACAAGCCTTGTGAAAACTACCCCGGGGATTGAAAGGGTACAGGAAGGCACAGAAGTGATTACGATCCTGGGGGCAGGGAAAGCCTTTTTGCGTGTGCTTTCCAAAATCAGGAGTCTGTGCATAAAAGTACGTGTGAACATTTATAGCCTCTCCCGTGCAGGTGTAAATGTCCATCCGTACCCGCTGCCTTATAAATCCGGGCTTTGAGCAGACAAACAAGTCACGCGTGCCAAAACCTGCCTTCCGTGTTCTAAGACAAGTGCACGAACCTCTGAATCTTGGAGAGCAAGTCCTGGCAGAGATTTAATCCCATGACCTCGCCCCATGAACGGCTCATGTGAGCCACCTTAGGGTAAGGAGGCAAGCTCTATACAGCTGACGGTTCCAGCCGTGCTCTGAGAAGGGCCCCGCTTCTCGTATGTAAGATTTTCCATAATCGGAGTCTCCTAGACCTTATTCAGTCCCTTCCCTTCTTACAAACCCCACAATGGCGCAGCCACTAACAGGTGGGAAATAATAGCTCTCTTCTTACCAAGCGAGGTCCCTATGTATCCCAGCAGCATATTCACAGGTAAACGAGTGCCATGTAATTCTCACATTCCTGTTATTAACTAATTTCCAGGACACTAGGAGACTGCCCACACCCCTCCAGCACAGAGCACGGGAACCCTACAAATCTCAGCTAACTTGCTTTCTGTCAGGTGTTATCTGTAAATATCTTTATAGTTGTTCTGTTTAACCTGGATGCAGAGAGGAACTCTCTCCCCTGAGTCTGATATCCATGCACGCCTTTTCCCTGACAAGCACCCTGTCGTGTGCGCTCCTGAGCCTACCGCAGAGACCACTTTCAGGGGATTCAGTTCAATTCTACCCCTCAGGAGAGGCAAAGTGTCCACAACCAAGAAATTCAAGACAAATGAAACTGCTGGGCAGACTGATAGTTATTATGAAAATTGGAAAATTCTGACTTTATGGCTTGGATTTTAGGTTTAAACTCTGTGATAAAACTTGCTAAATCGGCTCATGTAATCTGAGACTCGGTTGGGTATAGGATTTTCACCTTTCTCCTCGGGATCCGCTGCTGCCATGTTAGGGCTCAGGCAGAGATGAGATTGCCGTTCACTTAACGAACAATTCAGAAGGGGTAAAGCACTTTAAATAGGTCCAGAGCTGGGAGCTTAAGTTGTCCTCTCTGGGTGCTGAAGTCCTCTCTCTCTTGTCCTCCCCCTAGCATCTTCCCTGTGTATCTTCTCGCACCCTCTACAGGGCTGTATGGACTCTTCTGTCTAGAACAAGATGGTTGAATTGCCACACGAGTCTCATCTGCCATTGCTGGATTCCCTTTCAGTCCTCTGTGCTAGGACAGTGAGATTGAGTGTTCATGCCCTGATCTGAGGGGGTTACTGAAAGGGTTTGTAGGACAGACGATGGGTCACCGCTTTTTCAGTCCTCTGTGCTAGGACAGTGAGAGTGAGTGTTCATGCCCTGGTCTGAGGGGTTACTGAAAGGGTTTGTAGGACAGAAGATGGGTCACTGCCCTTTCAGTGCTCTGTGCTAGGACAGTGAGAGTGAGTGTTCATGCCCTGGTCTGAGGGGTTACTGAAAGGGTTTGTAGGACAGACGATGGGTCACCGCTTTTTCAGTCCTCTGTGCTAGGACAGTGAGAGTGAGTGTTCATGCCCTGGTCTGAGGGGTTACTGAAAGGGATTGTAGGACAGACGATGGGTCACTGCCCTTTCAGTCCTCTGTGCTAGGACAGTGAGAGTGAGTGTTCATGCCCTGGTCTGAGGGGGTTACTGAAAGGGTTTGTAGGAGCAGAAGATGGGTCACTGCCCTTTCAGTGCTCTGTGCTAGGACAGTGAGAGTGAGTGTTCATGCCCTGGTCTGAGGGGGTTACTGAAAGGGTTTGTAGGACAGACGATGGGTCACTGCCCTTTCAGTCCTCTGTGCTAGGACAGTGAGAGTGAGTGTTCATGCCCTGGTCTGAGGGGGTTACTGAAAGGGTTTGTAGGAGCAGAAGATGGGTCACTGCCCTTTCAGTGCTCTGTGCTAGGACAGTGAGAGTGAGTGTTCATGCCCTGATCTGAGGGGGTTACTGAAAGGGTTTGTAGGAGCAGAAGATGGGTCACTGCCCTTTCAGTGCTCTGTGCTAGGACAGTGAGAGTGAGTGTTCATGCCCTGGTCTGAGGGGTTACTGAAAGGGTTTGTAGGAGCAGAAGATGGGTCACTGCCCTTTCAGTCCTCTGTGCTAGGACAGTGAGAGTGAGTGTTCATGCCCTGGTCTGAGGGGTTACTGAAAGGGTTTGTAGGAGCAGAAGATGGGTCACTGCCCTTTCAGTCCTCTGTGCTAGGACAGTGAGAGTGAGTGTTCATGCCCTGATCTGAGGGGGTTACTGAAAGGGTTTGTAGGACAGACGATGGGTCACTGCCCTTTCAGTCCTCTGTGCTAGGACAGTGAGAGTGAGTGTTCATGCCCTGGTCTGAGGGGTTACTGAAAGGGTTTGTAGGAGCAGAAGATGGGTCACTGCCCTTTCAGTGCTCTGTGCTAGGACAGTGAGAGTGAGTGTTCATGCCCTGGTCTGAGGGGGTTACTGAAAGGGTTTGTAGGACAGAAGATGGGTCACTGCCCTTTCAAGTCCTCTGTGCTAGGACAGTGAGAGTGAGTGTTCATGCCCTGATCTGAGGGGGTTACTGAAAGGGTTTGTAGGACAGACGATGGGTCACTGCCCTTTCAGTCCTCTGTGCTAGGACAGTGAGAGTGAGTGTTCATGCCCTGATCTGAGGGGTCACTGAAAGGGATTGTAGGAGCAGAAGATGAGTCACTGCCCTTTCAGTCCTCTGTGCTAGGACAGTGAGAGTGAGTGTTCATGCCCTGGTATGAGGGGGTTACTGAAAGGGTTTGTAGGACAGAAGATGGGTCACTGCCCTTTCAGTGCTCTGTGCTCGGACAGTGAGAGTGAGTGTTCATGCCCTGATCTGAGGGGGTTACTGAAAGGGTTTATAGGAGCAGAAGATGGGTCACTGCCCTTTCAGTGCTCTGTGCTAGGACAGTGAGAGTGAGTGTTCATGCCCTGGTCTGAGGGGTTACTGAAAGGGTTTGTAGGAGCAGAAGATGGGTCACTGCCCTTTCAGTGCTCTGTGCTAGGACAGTGAGAGTGAGTGTTCATGCCCTGGTCTGAGGGGTTACTGAAAGGGAATGTAGGAGCAGAAGATGGGTCACTGCTTTTTCAGTCCTCTGTGCTAGGACAGTGAGAGTGAGTGTTCATGCCCTGATCTGAGGGGGTTACTGAAAGGGTTTGTAGGAGCAGAAGATGGGTCACTGCCCTTTCAGTGCTCTGTGCTAGGACAGTGAGAGTGAGTGTTCATGCCCTGGTATGAGGGGGTTACTGAAAGGGTTTGTAGGACAGAAGATGGGTCACTGCCCTTTCAGTGCTCTGTGCTCGGACAGTGAGAGTGAGTGTTCATGCCCTGGTCTGAGGGGGTTACTGAAAGGGATTGTAGGAGCAGAAGATGGGTCACTGCTTTTTCAGTCCTCTGTGCTTGGACAGTGAGAGTGAGTGTTCATGCCCTGATCTGAGGGGGTTACTGAAAGGGTTTGTAGGACAGAAGATGGGTCACTGCCTTTTCAGTGCTCTGTGCTAGGACAGTGAGAGTGAGTGTTCATTCCCTGATCTGAGGGGGTTACTGAAAGGGTTTGTAGGACAGACGATGGGTCACTGCCCTTTCAGTGCTCTGTGCTAGGACAGTGAGAGTGAGTGTTCATTCCCTGATCTGAGGGGGTTACTGAAAGGGTTTGTAGGAGCAGAAGATGGGTCACTGCCCTTTCAGTGCTCTGTGCTAGGACAGTGAGAATGAGTGTTCATGCCCTGATCTGAGGGGTTACTGAAAGGGTTTGTAGGACAGAAGATGGGTCACTGCCCTTTCAGTGCTCTGTGCTAGGACACTGAGAGTGAGTGTTCATGCCCTGATCTGAGGGGTTACTGAAAGGGTTTGTAGGACAGACGATGGGTCACTGCCCTTTCAGTGCTCTGTGCTAGGACAGTGAGAGTGAGTGTTCATTCCCTGATCTGAGGGGGTTACTGAAAGGGTTTGTAGGAGCAGAAGATGGGTCACTGCCCTTTCAGTGCTCTGTGCTAGGACAGTGAGAGTGAGTGTTCATGCCCTGATCTGAGGGGTTACTGAAAGGGTTTGTAGGACAGAAGATGGGTCACTGCCCTTTCAGTGCTCTGTGCTAGGACAGTGAGAGTGAGTGTTCATGCTCTGGTCCTGAGGGGTTACTGAAAGGGTTTGTAGGAGCAGAAGATGGGTCACTGCCCTTTCAGTGCTCTGTGCTAGGACAGTGAGAGTGAGTGTTCGTGCTCTGGTCCTGAGGGATTACTGAAAGGGTTTGTAGGAGCAGAAGATGGGTCACTGCCCTTTCAGTGCTCTGTGCTAGGACAGTGAGAGTGAGTGTTCGTGCTCTGGTCCTGAGGGATTACTGAAAGGGATTGTAGGAGCAGAAGATGGGTCACTGCTCTTTCAGTCCTCTGTGCTAGGACAGTGAGAGTGAGTGTTCATGCCCTGATCTGAGGGGTTACTGAAAGGGTTTGTAGGACAGAAGATGGGTCACTGCCCTTTCAGTGCTCTGTGCTAGGACAGTGAGAGTGAGTGTTCATTCCCTGATCTGAGGGGGTTACTGAAAGGGTTTGTAGGACAGAAGATGGGTCACTGCCCTTTCAGTGCTCTGTGCTAGGACAGTGAGAGTGAGTGTTCGTGCTCTGGTCCTGAGGGATTACTGAAAGGGATTGTAGGAGCAGAAGATGGGTCTCTGGAGCTGTGGACTCTACCTGTGCTTCTATTCCCCAGCATAACTTCTCTGCTTTCCAACTGAAGGGCTCTGCCCTGCATAGGAACAAGACTGGACTGAGGTTTTCCTTGCTTGGTATTCGTCCATTCTGTTTTGTATATTTTTGTGACTCACCCAAAAATCTGGATGATGACAGAGGCCCCAGAGACGATGCTTCCTTTTGCATCTGTTTCTCATCAAATACAACAAAATAATGTTTTACAATGCCAGCAGTGAAGCTTAAAGCGCTAAAACTGCAAGATTGAAATGAAATTACTGCTCCGAGATAATCTTGCTACAGGAGCAGAGATGTGAACATACCCCAGTATTAAACCTCAGAAAGAAAGACACACACACAGAATCATGCTGCAGGAGCAGAGACGTGAACATACCCCAGTATTAAACCTCAGAAACACAGACACACACACAGAATCAAGCTGCAGGAGCAGAGACATGAACATACCCCAGTATTAAATCTCAGAAAGACACACACACACAGAATCATGCTGCAGGAGCAGAGATGTGAACATACTGCAGTATTAAACTTTAGAGAGACACACACACACACACACACACACACACACACACACACACACACACACAGAATCATGCTGCAGGAGCAGAGACATGAACATAGTGCAGTATTAAACCTCCGAAAGACGGACACACACACACAGAATCATGCTGCAGGAGCAGAGACATGAACATACCCCAGTATTAAACCTCAGAAACACAGTCACACACACAGAATCATGCTGCAGGAGCAGAGACGTGAACATACTGCAGTATTAAACTTTAGAAACACAGACACACACACAGAATCTTGCTACAGGAGCAGAGATGTGAACATACTGCAGTATTAAACCTCCAAAAGACAGACACATACACAGAATCATGATGCAGGAGCAGAGACATGAACATACCCCAGTATTAAACCTCAGAAACACAGACACACACAAAGAATCATGCTGCAGGTGCTGAGAGATTAACATACATAGAAACATAGAAACATAGAAATGACGGCAGAAGAAGACCGAATGGCCCATCCAGTCTGCCCAGCAAGCCTCACACATTTTTTCTCTCATTCTTATCTGTTACTCTTAGCTCCTTGTTCTATTCCCCTTCCACCCCCACCATTAATGTAGAGAGCAGTGATGGACCTGCATGCAAGTGAAATATCTAGCTTGATTAGTTAGGGGTAGTAGGGGCAGTAACTGCCGCGATAAGCAAGCTACACCCATGCTTATTTGTTTTACCTAGACTATGTTGTACAGCTCTTGTTGGTTTTTTTTTTTTTTTTTTACTTCTCCCCTGCTGTAGAAGCAGAGAGCCATGCTGGATATGCATTGAAAGTGAAGTATCAGGCACATTTGGTTTGGGGTAGTAACCGCCGTAACAAGCCAGCTACTCCTCGCTTTGTGATTGCGAATCCTTTTTTTCTTCACCCCTGTTGTTGAAGCTATGCAGGATATGCGTGAAGCATCAGTTTTTTTGTTTTTGTTTTATTTTTCCCCCTGCCGTTGTTTGTTGTTTGTTAATTTTTTTTCCCCTGCCGTTGAAGCAGAGAGCTATGCTGGAAATGCGTGATGTATCAGTCTTTCTCCCATGCCGATGCAGCAGAGAACCATGCTGGATATGCATGGAAAGTGAAGTATCAGGCACATTTGGTTTGGGGTAGTAACCGCCGTAACAAGCCAGCTACTCCCCGCGTTTTGAGTGCGAACCCTTTTTCTTCTCCCTTGCCGTTGTAGCAGAGAGCTCTGCTGGATGTGTGAAGTATCAGTTATTCTTCTCCCCTGTCATTGAAGCAGAGAGCTATGCTGTATATGCATTGAAAGTGAAGTATCAGGCATATTTGGTTTGGGGTAGTAACCGCCGTAACAAGCCAGCTACTCCCCTCTTTGTGAGTGCAAATCCTTTTTTCCATTACCTCTTGCTGTTGAAGCTTAGAGTGATGTTGGAGTCACAGTAACCATGTGTATGTTTATTGACTAAGGGTATTGTCTCCAGGCAGTAGCCGTCATTCTGGCGAGTCACCCACTCTTCATTGGCGGCCTCTTGACTTTATGGATCCGCAGTGTTTATCCCACGCCCCTTTGAAGTCTTTCACAGTTCTGGTCTTCACCACTTCCTCCGGAAGGGCATTCCAGGCATCCACCACCCTCTCCGTGAAGAAATACTTCCTGACATTGGTTCTGAATCTTCCTCCCTGGAGCCTCAAATCATGACCCCTGGTTCTGCTGATTATTTTCCTACGGAAGAGGTTTGTCGTTGTTTTTGGATCATTAAAACCTTTCAAGTATCTGAAAGTCTGTATCATATCACCTCTGCTCCTCCTCTCCTCCAGGGTGTACATATTTAGATTCTTCAATCTCTCCTCGTACGTCATCCTATGAAGATCCTCCACCTTCCTGGTCGCCCTTCTCTGTACCGCTTCCATCTTGTCTTTGTCTTTTTGTAGATACGGTCTCCAGAACTGAACACAGTACTCCAGGTGAGGCCTCACCAAGGACCTGTACAAGGGAATAATCACTTCCCTTTTCTTACTTGATATTCCTCTCTCTATGCAGCCCAGCATTCTTCTGGCTTTTGCTATCGCCTTGTCGCATTGTTTTGCTGTCTTCACATCATTAGACACTATCACCCCAAGGTCCCTCTCCTGCTCCGTGCACATCAGCCTTTCCCCCCCCATCGAGTACAGTTCATTCGGATTTCCACTCCCCATATGCATGACTTTGCACTTCTTGGCATTGAATCTCAGCTGCCATATCTTCGACCACTCTTCCAGTTTCCTTAGATCCCGTCTCATTCTCTCCACTCCTTCCGGCGTGTCCACTCTGTTGCAGATCTTAGTGTCATCCGCAAAAAGACAAACCTTACTCAGAATCATGCTGCAGGAGCAGAGACGTGAACATACTGCAGTATTAAACCTCAGAAACACAGACACACACTCAGAATCATGCTGCAGGAGCAGAGACGTGAACATACTGCAGTATTAAACCTCAGAAACACAGACACACACTCAGAATCATGCTGCAGGAGCAGAGATGTGAACATACTGCAGTATTAAACCTCAGACACACACACACACACTCAGAATCATGCTGCAGGAGCAGAGATGTGAACATACTGCAGTATTAAACCTCAGAAAGACAGACACACACTCACACTCACTGCAGGAGCTGAGACAGGAATACTATGCAGTATTAAACCTGAGAAACAGTCGCTCTCACTGTAGGTGCTCATAAGGTCCCTCTCTCATGTTTTTTCTTTAATATTTAGGAAGCTTTCTCCATTGGGAGCTTGTTAGCTCTCATAGCAGCCTATTCTTGGCCACATAATGATTTAGGCTTTTTGAATATTGTCTGCACCGCACTAATAATGTGCCTCAGCTGGTTGGGAATTATCCACTGCCCCTCATTACCCATCCTGCTGTTAGTGGGGTAGGGGCCTGAAATCTTGCACTTTTACCAAGGTAGGTACAGTGATCTCTTTCACCAGTTTAGTTCCCCACCACCATAAAACATCTTTAAATCTGAAACTTTCGTTCATGCTTAGTTGCCTTTTCTGTCTGTCTTGTCTAGATTTTAAGCTCTGTGTAGCAGGGACTGTCTGATGCGTCTCTGTAATTACGTAGCTAGGAACAGTGATGTTAAACCTGACACACAGACTGTCTGACTGCGGGAGCAGCGACAGGAACATTCCCCACTAGTAAAGTCCAGGAGGAAGGCTGCTGACGGGAGAATATTCATGGACTGGATGTTAGTTTCTCGTTTCTGTAGCACTCAGAAGAGGCAGTCCCTGCTCCGTGGAGCTTAGAAAGTAGCCGAGGGACCGTGACATGACTGAAGCCAGGTTAAATCCACTCAGCCTCCTCATCCTTTTCTTTCGTTATAGGATCAGTTCGACACCGTTGAGCGCCACACCCAGTGGGGGCTGGAGCTGGTGGAGAAGTATGTGAAGTTTGTGAGGGACCGGACGGAGATTGAGCAGTGTTACGCCAAGCAACTGAGGTAAGCTGGCTCCTCTCTCATCTGCGAGGCTTTTCCTTGCTTGGCTCGTGCGCATTTTGTGTTTCTCTGCTTCTGGCTTGATTTTTCTCCTTGTGGCTTTTCCAAAGCCTGGAAAGTTTCAGCCAACTTGTGCTTTACTCTGACCCTGAAGCACTTGCTAGTACTAACCCTGAATTTGCTTTCAGGCCTCTGTCCATGTGCTCTCCCTCTGGGTGTGACTTTCTCCCCCATCCCTGTACCCAAAACCAGCTCTCTCAGCTACTCATCTACTCTCCCCATTCCCTTATCCAAAACCAGCTCTCTCACCTACTCATCTACTCTCCCCCATCCCTGTACCCAAAACCAGCTCTCTCGCCTTCTCTTCTACTCTCCCCATTCCCTGTACCCAAAACCAGCTCTCTCACCTACTCATCTACTCTCCCCCATCCCTGTACCCAAAACCAGCTCTCTCGCCTTCTCTTCTACTCTCCCCATTCCCTTATCCAAAACCAGCTCTCTCACCTACTCATCTACTCTCCCCCATCCCTGTACCCAAAACCAGCTCTCTCACCCAATCATCTACTCTCCCCTTTCCCTTACCCAAAACCAGCTCTCTCACCTACTCTTCTACTCTCCCCATTCCCTTATCCAAAACCAGCTCTCTCACCTACTCTTCTACTCTCCCCATTCCCTTATCCAAAACCAGCTCTCTCACCTACTCTTCTACTCTCCCCATTCCCTTACCCAAAACCAGCTCTCTCACCCAATCATCTACTCTCCCCTTTCCCTTACCCAAAACCAGCTCTCTCACCTTCTCTTCTACTCTCCCCATTCCCTGTACCCAAAACCAGCTCTCTCACCCAATCATCTACTCTCCCCTTTCCCTTACCCAAAACCAGCTCTCTCACCCAGTCATCTACTCTCCCCTTTCCCTTACCCAAAACCAGCTCTCTCACCCAGTCATCTACTCTCCCCATTCCCTGTACCCAAAACCAGCTCTCTCACCTACTCTTCTACTCTCCCCATTCCCTTACCCAAAACCAGCTCTCTCACCCAATCATCTACTCTCCCCTTTCCCTTACCCAAAACCAGCTCTCACCCAGTCATCTACTCTCCCCTTTCCCTGTACCCAAAACCAGCTCTCTCACCCAGTCATCTATTCTCCCCATTCCCTTACCCAAAACGAGCTCTCTCACCCAGTCATCTACTCTCCCCTTTCCCTTACCCAAAACCAGCTCTCTCACCCAGTCATCTACTCTCCCCTTTCCCTTACCCAAAACCAGCTCTCTCACCCAGTCATCTACTCTCCCCCATCCCTGTACCCAAAACCAGCTCTCTCACCTACTCTTCTACTCTCCCCATTCCCTTACCCAAAACCAGCTCTCTCACCCAATCATCTAATCTCCCCTTTCCCTTACCCAAAACCAGCTCTCTCACCTTCTCTTCTACTCTCCCCATTCCCTGTACCCAAAACCAGCTCTCTCACCCAATCATCTACTCTCCCCTTTCCCCTTACCCAAAACCAGCTCTCTCACCCAGTCATCTACTCTCCCCTTTCCCTTACCCAAAACCAGCTCTCTCACCCAGTCATCTACTCTCCCCATTCCCTTACCCAAAACCAGCTCTCTCACCCAGTCATCTACTCTCCCCTTTCCCTTACCCAAAACCAGCTCTCTCACCCAGTCATCTACTCTCCCCTTTCCCTTACCCAAAACCAGCTCTCTCACCCAGTCATCTACTCTCCCCATTCCCTGTACCCAAAACCAGCTCTCTCACCTACTCTTCTACTCTCCCCATTCCCTTACCCAAAACCAGCTCTCTCACCTTCTCTTCTACTCTCCCCATTCCCTTACCCAAAACCAGCTCTCTCACCCAGTCATCTACTCTCCCCATTCCCTTATCCAAAACCAGTTCTCTTGGGAATGACTGCACTCTCCCACCCAGTGATTGACCCTGTCCCTTTCCTTACCAAAAGACAGTCCTCTCGCCTACAATTACCTAATCTCCCCCTTTCTTGTACCTAAAACCAGCCTTCTCACTTGAGTGACCTATTGTCCCCCTTTTCTGCATTATTACTTAAATTTGTTTGCTTTCCTAGCATGTGGCCAGATGGACTCAGGACCAATGGTTTTATGCTCCCCTGTCAGCAGATGGAGATGGAGTCAGGTTTCAAAGCTGATGTCACCTTAGATACTCTCCTGCAGTGACCTCAGCCCTCCAGTATCTTTCCGTCTCCAGCAGATAGTCGACGTACCTATGGGGATCGCTGTACCTTTTGGGTAATCCATCGTCCAGTCCCTGGATCAGGGCATCTATAATCTTATTGGGGTTCAGTGTTTATGTTTGGTTCAGCACAGTTATGGTTATCTGTTTAATTTTTTAATCAAGTTTTTTATCAATAGTATATCTACAGTGGCTTTTGAAGAGAATACTGAAGGGCTAAGGTCACTGCAGGGGTATGGATAGGGTGACATCAACTTTGAAACCTGACTCCATCTACTGGCAGGGAGCATAAACCCATTGGTCCTGAGTCCATGGGGCTCTGATGAAAATCTGCCCTTCAGCTGTCTGTGCTGTATTCAAGGATTTTCAGAAGGCGTTTGACAAAGTCCCTCATGAGAGGCTTCTACGAAAACTAAAAAGTCATGGGATAGGAGGCGATGTCCTTTCGTGGATTACAAACTGGTTAAAAGACAGGAAACAGAGTGTAGGATTAAAAGGTCAGTGGAAAAGGGTAAACAGTGGAGTGCCTCAGGGATCTATACTTGGACCGGTGCTTTTTAATATATATATATATATATATATATATATATATATATATATATATATATATATGATCTGGAAAGGAATACGATGAGTGAGGTTATCAAATTTGTGGATGATACAAAATTATTCAGAGTAGTTAAATCACAAGCAGACTGTGATACATCACAGGAGGACCTTGCAAGACTGGAAGATTGGGCATCCAAATGGCAGATGAAATTTAATGTGGACAAGTGCAAGGTGATGCATATAGGGAAAAATAACCCTTGCTGTAGTTACACGATGTTAGGTTCCAAATTAGGAGCTACCACTCAAGAAAGAGATCTAGGCGTCATAGTGGATAATACTTTAAAATCGTCGGCTCAGTGTGCTGCAGCGGTCAAAAAAGCAAACAGAATGTTAGGAATTATTAGGAAGGGAATGGTTAATAAAACGGAAAATTTCATAATGCCTCTGTCTCACTCCATGGTGACACCGCACCTTGAATACTGTGTACAATTCTGGTCGCCGCATCTCAAAAAAGATATAGTTGCGATGGAGAAGGTACAGAGAAGGGCAACCAAAATGATAAAGGGGATGGAATAGCTCCCCTATGAGGAAAGGCTGAAGAGGTTAGGGCTGTTCAGCTTGAAGCAGAGATGGCTGAGGGGGCATATGATAGAGGTCTTTAAGATCATGAGAGGTCTTGAACGAGTAGAGGTGACTCGGTTATTTACACTTTCGAATAATAGAAGGACTAGGGGGCATTCCATGAAGTTAGCAAGTAGCACATTTAAGACTAATCGGAGAAAATTCTTTTTCACTCAACGCACAATAAAGCTCTGGAATTTGTTGCCAGAGGATGTGGTTAGTGCAGTTAGTGTAGCTGGGTTCAAAAAAGGTTTGGATAATTTCTTGGAGGAGTAGTCCATTAACGTCTATTAATCAAATTTACTTAGGGAATAGCCACTGCTATTAATTGCATCAGTAGCGTGGGATCTTCTTAGTGTTTGGGTAATTGCCAGGTTCTTGTGGCCTGGTTTGGCCTCTGTTGGAAACAGGATGCTGGGCTTGATGGACCCTTGGTCTAACCCAGCATGGCATGTTCTTATGTTCTTATGCTTTGTGTATCGGTGTGATGCCTGCATGGGGCTCTGATGAAGATCTTCTCTTCAGCTGTCTGTGCTGTATTCATGCTTTACGTGTGTGATTCCTGCATGGGACTCTGATGAAGATTTTCTCTTCAGTTGTTTGTGCTGTATTCATGCTTTATGTGCCTTGGTGGGATGTGCCATTAAGCTGTGGAGGATCTGTGCATTAATAAGTGAAAGAGACTTGGGAGTTGCTCCTCATGTGGAAACAAGGAGATGGTGCGTCCTAGCTGTTTATCATCTCAAAGTATCTGCTATCCTCCTGGATTTTAGATTGTTTGTTTTATTATTGGAGTAGGACCCCTCTCTGTCTTGTCTTAATTTTTTCTTGTAATTTATGGGATGTTCCCGATCAGGGGTCGGCCTCCGTTGACTCGTCTACGGGTCTTTGAAGAGTTTTTAGATTTTCTTGTCAGAGCAGTGGATTGGGGCGTCCGTGGAAGCGAGGCAGGATGTGGGGTAAGGAAGACCTGCCTGTGCTACGTCTCCTAACGAGCAGATGAATTGCTGCAGAGGAAGAATGGTTTCACCTTACCTGGTTTGAGCTCCCGCTTATATTAAGAGCCTTGGAAGTTTTTCCAGCCTTCCTGCTTACGGTTTCCTCTTTTGGTCCAATTAATATTTTTCCCCGTGGTCCCTGGGAGTCAGCACGCCAGACCTTTGGAAGAGGGAAGCTTTCCCCCAGAAAGATACAGAGGAGTTACAGTTTCCACCTAAAGAAAGGGCTGCCAGTGGAGTCCATTGTTAGAGGAAACAAAGAAGATACAAAGTAAAGGTAACAAGAACTTTGTTGCTATTGGGGAAGGGAAGGTTACAGAAGGCGGTGAGAAGTGGAAAGAAATCAGGAGAACACAGGGGAGGCTGAAGGACCTTCAGGTGCTGCACACCAAGTTTAAGTGCTCAGAGAGGATTAAATCTGGGACTTGTGCCCTGCAAGAAAAAAGAAACGTTGGTGGGGAAGTGAAGGAAGATGAAACTAACTTGATCCTGAGGAACTGCGTGCAAGGAGGAATTTGGTGTAAACGCTGAGCTTCCATGGAGTCGCCTGCTGTCTATCTGTCTGTCTGCTGTCTATCTGTCTATCTGCTGACTTATTATTTATTGCTGCTAATCAGTCGAATGGGAGAAGTGTAAATATTACTCAGTCATCCATCAGTAAAGGAGTTGGAAAGCGCCAGTCCTCAGATGCTGAGATTGTATAATTATTGATGCTGAGAACTAAGGACAGAAACTGGGATTCATGACGAAACAGCTCATCCCCACATATGCGACCTTGTGGCCTCAGGTTAAAGTTATCCGGTAGGGGGAAGGTGTGCAGAAAGTGTCCGTCTCTGATTTCCTTTCTGTGTGTTCCTGGGTGCCAAATACAGGATCCATCCCTCCCAGGGGTTACACTTGCAAGGGAATCGGACAAAAATCTGCTTTTCAGCTGCCCGTGCTGTATTCATCATTTACATATCAGTATGGACCCCTGCATGAGGCTCTGAGGAAGATCTGCTCTTCAGTTATTTGTGCTGTATTCATCATTTACATATCAGTATGACCCTTGCATGAGGCTCTGAGGAAGATCTGCTCTTCAGTTGTTTGTGCTGTATTCATGCTTTACATGTATCAGTGTGACCCCTACATGGGACTATGCTGAGAATCTGCTTTTCACCTATCTGTGCTGTATTCATGATTTACTTGTACCTGTATGGAGCAGAGCAGTATCCAAGTTATTTACATTTTTATTGGTTACAGAAGTTAGACAGGGAGAATCTTACAGGAATAAAAGTAATCCCTGCCTGATTTATTGAGTCCTATTCATCCTGAATTATTGAGTCCTGTTATTACTACTTCTGCTTCCATGCTTTCTTTTCTTTATTTCCAGGAATTTAGTGAAAAAATATCTTCCAAAGCGGAACAGCAGAGAAGACCCAGAATTCAAGTAAGGAAACTGATTTTTCCATTTCCCCTCGTCTTTCGTGTCACTGGGAGATCCTAGGAGGAGGGATATGTGGAGAGAGTAGGGAAGGGGTGTAATATAATGATTTTTAGTTTCTCCTCCTTCTCTTGTGTCACTGGGAGATCCTAGGAGGAGGGATATGTGGAGAGAGTGGGAAGGGGTGTAATATAATGATTTTTATTTTTTCCTGCCTCTCTTGTGTCACTGGGAGATCCTAGGAGGAGGGATATGTGGAGAGAGTAGGGAAGGGGTGTAATATAATGATTTTTAGTTTCTCCTCCCTCCCTCTCTGTCACTGGGAGATCCTAGGAGGAGGGATATGTGGAGAGAGTAGGGAAGGGGTGTAATATAATTTTTAGTTTCTCCTCCCTCTCTCGTGTCACTGGGAGATTTCTAGGAGGAGGGATATGTGGAGAGAGTAGGGAAGGGGTGGAATATAATTTTTAGTTTCTCCTCCCTCTCTCGTGTCACTGGGAGATCCTAGGAGGAGGGATATGTGGAGAGAGTAGGGAAGGGGTGTAATATAATGATTTTTAGTTTATTCTCCCTCTCTCGTGTCACTGGGAGATCCTAGGAGGAGGGATATGAGAGAGTAGGGAAGGGGTGTAATATAATGATTTTTGTTTCTCCTCCCTCTCTCGTGTCACTGGGAGATCCTAGGAGGACGGATATGTGGAGAGAGTAGGGAAGGGGGTGTAATATAATGATTTTTGTTTCTCCTCCCTCTCTTGTGTCACTGGGGGATCCTAGGAGGTAGGGATATGTGGAGAGAGTAGGGAAGGGGTGTAATATAATTTTTAGTTTCTCTCCCTCTCTCGTGTCACTGGGAGATTTCTAGGAGGAGGGATATGTGGAGAGAGTAGGGAAGGGGTGGAATATAATTTTTAGTTTCTCCTCCCTCTCTCGTGTCACTGGGAGATCCTAGGAGGAGGGATATGTGGAGAGAGTAGGGAAGGGGTGTAATATAATGATTTTTAGTTTATTCTCCCTCTCTCGTGTCACTGGGAGATCCTAGGAGGAGGGATATGAGGAGAGAGTAGGGAAGGGGTGTAATATAATGATTTTTGTTTCTCCTCCCTCTCTCGTGTCACTGGGAGATCCTAGGAGGATGGATATGTGGAGAGAGTAGGGAAGGGGGTGTAATATAATGATTTTTGTTTCTCCTCCCTCTCTTGTGTCACTGGGGGATCCTAGGAGGTAGGGATATGAGGAGAGAGTAGGGAAGGGGTGTAATATAATGATTTTTCCATTTCCCCATATCTTTCGTGTCACTGGGACATTCTAGGAGGAGGGATTTATTTTATTTATTTATTTATTTAAAGACTTTTCTATACCGTCGTTTAGTAGTGCACCATCACAACGGTTTACATTTAGGCACGAAATAGGTTTGATAGTTTTCTAAGTTACCCAAGTGGTGCCAGTATTTTACGGTTACATTGTTCAAAAATATACTCTAATTGAATAGTGGGTTGGAGATGCTATTTACGATTGCCGTGCTAATCGTATATGTGCATACTGTATTTAAATTAATATTTAATTATGAGTAAAATAAAAAATAATAAAAATATAAAGACAAGCAACTCTGCTTTTATAGGTGATTTTCAGCAGAATGTATTTGTTTCTTCAGTGACCTTACTGTGGAATGCTTTTTTGAAGAGCCAATATGTGGATATGTGGAGAGAGTAGGGAAGGGGTGTAATATAATGATTTTTAGTTTCTCCTCCCTCTCTCGTGTCACTGGGAGAATCTAGGAGGAGGGATATGAGGAGAGAGTAGGGAAGGGGTGTAAGATAATGATTTTTAGTTTCTCCTCCCTCTCTCGTGTCACTGGGAGAATCTAGGAGGAGGGATATGAGGAGAGAGTAGGGAAGGGGTGTAATATAATGATTTTTAGTTTCTCCTCCCTCTCTCATGTCACTGGGAGATCCTAGGAGGAGTCAGATGTGGAGAGAGTAGGGAAGGGGTGTAAGATAATGATTTTTAGTTTCTCCTCCCTCTTTCGTGTCACTGGGAGATTCTAGGAGGAGGGATATGAGGAGAGAGTAGGGAAGGGGTGTAATATAATTTTTAGTTTCTCCTCCCTCTCTCGTGTCACTGGGAGATTCTAGGAGGAGGGATATGAGGAGAGAGTAGGGAAGGGGTGTAATGTAGACATTTTTAGAGGCTGTTGGTTAATGACTTTATGGTCTCGTAACTTTTACACTCCTGTGACTGTTCTCTCTCTTCCCCTCCTCTTAGGTACTCCCAGTATCACTCTTTCCAGCAGGTGATTAAGGAGCTGAGTGACTTTGCAGGGCAGAGGGAAGTGGTGGCTGAGACCCTGATGCTTACGATCTGTGTGGAACTCGTAAAGTATTCACAGGAGATAAAGCATGAGAGGAAAACGGTAAATAGGGTCTTTCCATGTGTGAGGGGAGCAGGGTTTTATTTTGGAGGGACTGGCTTGAGGCGGTGGGGTTAGGGTGCAGCTGTCCATGGTCCTGGGCTCTCTCTTTTTTTTTTTTTTTTTCCATGGCTTTCTCTGTCATTGGAGCTGGGCTATGGTCTGAGGGGTCGATGTAATAAAAGCTTCGCTCAGCTGAGTGTAGTGTGTAACACGCAATTGGATGAGCGTTTTGGACACGAGTCCACAATCCCTTATACTATAAGGGGTATAGCGCATCGGAAATGCGTGACCAACCCCCCCCCCCCCAAAAAAAAACCCCTAATAGTCCTCACTTGCAAATGCCTGTAGATCTGTGCGCTCAGAAATTAACGCCAGCCCAGGGCAGGAGTTAATTTCTGAGCAGCCCAAAAAAGTGTACAGAAAAGCAGAAAATACTGCCTTTTCTGGATATCCTCTGCCTTAATATCCTTTTCCTAACCCATGGCTGGGCACAGGCTGAGCATCCGTTTTCCTAACCCGCTGACAGCCTCCTCTCCTGGGTTGCCCAGGAGGTGCTAGGAGCGAGCAATTGTCCCTACCGCCTCCTTTTAGCACAACCCCGCGTGCCCAGGAGAGGTGGCTGGGCGTGCGTCAGGAAAGCGTTTTGCGCGTGACTGTACTGTATCGGCCCGTTAGTGTGAAAACATTTCTCCCCTACTTGTTAGTGTCCCCCGTGTAAACGTCATGGTAATTACAGCAGTAGGTAATGCACGGAGGTGGACTGGCCTACCCCGTGCTTTCCACGGTTACCGCAAGTCCATGGACAGAAGCAGGAGTTGCACTGATGGGGCCTTTCTTCAGGGTTTCTGAGAAGAAATCACATTTGTATGTGCACAGAGCATTTTTTAAAACACATTTTCGGGTTAGTGCTTCAGACTCCGGATGCGTTAGCGAGCATTAGCTTCCTGCATCAGAGGTATAATGGACTGAGCGCAGCCCCTGAGTGAGCCGCACGTATTCACTATGGGGAGTGCATCCTGCTGCTTCTCCTTCTTAGCGGCAGGGATATCGATGGAAAGGTGCCGGCCGCTTCCTCCTCATCCCTCAGACTCCGGCCTGTCTCGCACTAGCCGGGATTGGAACCTGGTTATTCTTTCTCACCTTTTCTCCCACCCCGGAGATGCTTTGCAGGTGGTGACACCTGCTACGTATGTGAGAGGATTTCTCCCCTCGTTTATCAGCTTTTCTGTTTAATTCCCCAGTATCTGCAGGAGGGAAGGAGAGCGCAGCAGCAGCTGGAAGGCAGTCTGAAGCAGCTGGAAAGTGTAAGTCAAAGCCTCTAACCCGTCCCACCCCAAATGCTGAAGGAGGGAAAGACTGCGATCCCGGAATGAGAATGGAGCAGCAGAAATCTTCCAGCAGTGAACGAGTGACAAACGAACAATTTCTTTTGCAGAGTAAAAGGAAGTTTGAGCGTGATTGCAGGGAGGCAGAGAAAGCTGCACTGACAGCCGAGAAACTGGATCAGGATATCAATGCAACGAAAGCAGATGTGGAAAAGGCAAGTAGCGCCCTCCGTGAAGGTGTCACAGGCTGCACGCCAGTCGCATGATGACGTGTGTATGTGCTGCCAGGGCAATAAGATGGTAAGATGGTCCTCGGCACCCATGCTGTGTTCAGGGTGGCAGAGATGGGCTTTCCTAGTTATTTCATTAATTTATTAGATATATTTTCCATATTAACAACGTGTGTGTGTGTGTGTGTGGATGCTCGTGCCTCTGCAAAGTGTGTGTGTTTGGGAGAGTCTGAGTGTGTGTGTGTGTGGATGCTCATGCATCTGTGAGTGTGTGTTTTGGGGAGCCTGTATGTGTGTGTGGATGCTCTTGCCTCTGTGTGTGTTTGGGAGAGTCTGTATGTGTGTGTGGATGCTCGTTCCTCTGCGAGTGTGTGATTTAGGGAGCCTGTATGTGTGTGTGGATGCTCTTGCCTCTGTGTGTGTTTGGGAGAGTCTGTATGTGTGTGTGGATGCTCTTGCCTCTGTGTGTGTTTGGGAGAGTCTGTATGTGTGTGCGGATGCTCGTGCCTCTGTGTGTTTGGGAGCGTCTGTATGTGTGTGTGGATGCTCGTGCCTCTGTGTGTGTTTGGGAGAGTCTGTATGTGTGTGCGGATGCTCGTGCCTCTGTGTGTTTGGGAGCGTCTGTATGTGTGTGCGGATGCTCATGCATCTGTGAGTGTGTGTTTTGGGGAGCCTGTATGTGTGTGTGGATGCTCTTGCCTCTGTGTGTGTTTGGGAGAGTCTGTATGTGTGTGTGGATGCTCGTTCCTCTGCGAGTGTGTGATTTAGGGAGCCTGTATGTGTGTGTGGATGCTCTTGCCTCTGTGTGTGTTTGGGAGAGTCTGTATGTGTGTGTGGATGCTCTTGCCTCTGTGTGTGTTTGGGAGAGTCTGTATGTGTGTGTGGATGCTCTTGCCTCTGTGTGTGTTTGGGAGAGTCTGTATGTGTGTGCGGATGCTCTTGCCTCTGTGTGTGTTTGGGAGAGTCTGTATGTGTGTGCGGATGCTCTTGCCTCTGTGTGTGTTTGGGAGAGTCTGTATGTGTGTGCGGATGCTCTTGCCTCTGTGTGTGTTTGGGAGAGTCTGTATGTGTGTGCGGATGCTCTTGCCTCTGTGTGTGTTTGGGAGAGTCTGTATGTGTGTGCGGATGCTCGTGCCTCTGTGTGTTTGGGAGCGTCTGTATGTGTGTGCGGATGCTCGTGCCTCTGTGTGTTTGGGAGCGTCTGTATGTGTGTGCGGATGCTCGTGCTTCTGTGTGTGAGTGTGTGTGGGAGAGTCTATGTGTGTGTGGATGCTCGTGCCTCTGTGTGTTTGGGAGCGTCTGTATGTGTGTGCGGATGCTCGTGCTTCTGTGTGTGCGTGTGTGTGGGAGAGTCTATGTGTGTGTGGATGCTCGTGCCTCTGTGTGTGAGTGTGTTTGGGAGAGTCTGTATGTGTGTGTGTGGATGCTCGTGCCTCTGTGTATGAGTGTGTTTGGGAGAGTCTGTATGTGTGTGTGTGGATGCTCGTGCCTCTGTGAGTGTGTGTTTTGGGGAGCCTGTTGTCTCTGCACAGTACAGCTTCCCAACAGAATGACTGACCGATCAACCAGCTGACCAACACAAACCTTTTATGTTTATAGATTTAGCACAGGGCATCGAGGAGTTAGCTCAAGGTGAGATACGTTCTGCTCCTCAAGGTATTTCCCTGTCCACAGAGGGCTCTCACAATCTGTTGGTACCTGAGGCATTTTCCAGGAAAAATCAGGTGTGAATTCTGGGTGTCTCTTTATGCACTGACTGTGTACACTTTCAGCTCCCCTGGGGGAGGAGGTCTGCACATTTTGTCACGGCCTATGAGGAAAGGAGTCTCCAGTGATGGTGGAAGTGAATCTCTGCTTGTACCTGTCTCTGATTCAGTGGTCTGCAGGTGTGACTGACTGAAGTGCTACCTTCTGTGTAGGGATCTCTAGCACTGCAGCTTGATCTATTTGTTTTCCCCTGGGAGATGTATTTGGGTTCTAGGGCCGGTGTGGTGATTGCAGTGCTGCCTTTTTGGTGGTAGGTTTGTTGACGTGAGAGTCCTGGCAGTTAGTGCTGAGTGATTCAGGTGATGCCGGCAGGTGAATATTCTTGGTTTGACTGGTGAGCAGGAAGGGGATGTGTCGTCGTTCTGCTCTGCTCCTGTGGACGTGGATTGTCTGTTTACAGAACTGGAGGTGCAGGATTTCTGTTGGGGTCTGTCCCATCCTCTCTCTCTCTCCTCTACCTCCTCTCTTGCTAAATGATTTTCCTCTTGTCCTGCAGGCCAAGCAGCAGGCAAACCTGCGCAGTCACATGGCTGAGGAGAGCAAGAATGATTACGCCTCCTGCCTGCAGAAGTTCAACCAGGATCAGAGCCAGTTCTACTTTACCCAAATGCCCCAGATCTACCGGGTGAGGACAGGGACTCTGCAACCACCCCCCACCGCTCTGGCACGGTCACAGGCCTTGCGATGTAATCAGACTTTCTCTGTCTCTCTCAGAAACTGCAGGAAATGGACGAGCGCAGAACAGCAAAGCTGAAGGAGGGCTACAGCCTGTTTTCCGATGCAGAGCGGCAAGTCCTGCCCATCATAGGGAAATGTCTGGATGGAATGAAGCTGGCGGCAGATTCTGTGAACGAGAAGCACGTAGGTAGAAACGGACGTCCTCGCCCGAAAATGCTCCTCTTCCTTAGGAAGATCGTTGCAGAGAATTTACAAAACAGAAAAGGTGCCTCCTGATGCTGGGATGCTAGAGTGGCCCCCAGTGCTGGGATGGGGGGCTGGCCCCTGATGCAGCGATGGGGGGAGGCAGAGCGTCATTGCTGGGATTGTGGGAGGGGGTTTAACAGGAATGGCCCTCCCCTGGTGCTGGGATTGTAGGAGGGGAGAGGGATGGCCCCCCTGGTGCTGGGATTGTAGGTGGGAGAGAGGGATGGCCCCCCTGGTGCTGGGATTGTAGGGGGGAGAGGGATGGCCCCCCTGGTGCTGGGATTGTAGGGGGGAGAGGGATGGCCCCCCTGGTGCTGGGATTGTAGGAGGGGAGAGGGATGGCCCCCCTGGTGCTGGGATTGTAGGAGGGGAGAGGGATGGCCCCCCTGGTGCTGGGATTGTAGGGGGGAGAGGGATGGCCCCCCCTGGTGCTGGGATTGTAGGGGGGGAGAGGGATGGCCCCCCCTGGTGCTGGGATTGTAGGGGGGGAGAGGGATGGCCCCCCTGGTGCTGGGATTGTAGGGGGGGAGAGGGATGCCCCCCCTGGTGCTGGGATTGTAGGGGGGGAGAGGGATGCCCCCCCTGGTGCTGGGATTGTAGGGGGGAGAGGGATGGCCCCCTGGTGCTGGGATTGTAGGGGGGAGAGGGATGGCCCCCCTGGTGCTGGGATTGGGGGGAGGTGAAGCCCTGGTGCTGGGATTGTAGGGGGGAGAGGGATGGCCCCCCTGGTGCTGGGATTGTAGGGGGGAGAGGGATGGCCCTCCCCTGGTGCTGGGATTGTAGGGGGGAGAGGGATGGCCCTCCCCTGGTGCTGGGATTGTAGGGGGGAGAGGGATGGCCCCCCTGGTGCTGGGATTGTAGGAGGGGAGAGGGATGGCCCTCCCCTGGTGCTGGGATTGCAGGGGGGAGAGGGATGGCCCTCCCCTGGTGCTGGGATTGTAGGGGGGAGAGGGATGGCCCCCCTGTTGCTGGGATTGTAGGGGGAGAGGGATGGCCCCCCTGTTGCTGGGATAGTAGGGGGGAGAGGGATGGCCCCCCTGTGCTGGGATAGTAGGGGGGAGAGGGATGGCCCCCCTGGTGCTGGGATTGTAGGGGGGAGAGGGATGGCCCCCTGGTGCTGGGATTGTAGGGGGGAGAGGGATGGCCCCCCTGGTGCTGGGATTGTGGAGTAGGGGAGCGGCCCTAGGTGCTGGGATTGTGGAGAAAGGGGGTGACCCTCAGTGCTGGGATTGTGGGGTGGGGAAGGGTTGGTCCCTGGTGCTAGGATGCTTTCTCTGGGATGGTGATGTCTTGTGTGCATGCTGTCTGCGCTGTGCTATCCTGACCTGGGTAGAGGGGTAGAGCGTGTTATGGGTCATGGATATTGATTTTGCTTTCTTGTGGTGTCCTCAGGACTCTCAGCTCCTGATAGAGATGCACAAGTCTGGCTTTGAGAGACCTGGAGACGTAGAATTTGAAGATTTCAGCGAGACCATGAACCGCACATCCTCCGACAGTAGCTTAGGGACTCCAAAAGGAACCCTAGATACCCGGGGAGACAACAGACAGCTTGCAAAGAGCAAAGGCAAGCGCTGGCCATTCCTCAAGAAGTATAAAGTGAGTGAGTGGCGTTTTCTCACAGCCCTGAACCCCCCTGCCAGGAGCACAGGACCCGATTCATCCCTCCACCCTTCCACAAAAAATGACAGGAGTTGGGTGGTGCCTTATAGAAGAACCAATGTATTGAACTATGAGCTTTTCAGGAAAGCATCTATAAGGCACCACTCACCTCGAGTCATTTTTTGCTACACCAGGCTGGCCCTCTGAAGATTTCTCACCCCCTTTCACAGACACTTCTGAACCTGCTGTGATTTAGGAGCTGTGCTGGGTGCTTTCCTGAGCTTGTGTGATAGCCCAGGTGATTCGGGGGGGGGGGGCGGTCTTGGCAGATGGTTACTGTTGAGGGGCCTGGTGGGACTTGGACATCCCGAGGCAGGAGTCTGGAAGCACTGAGTATTGATAGTGGAGTTGACCCTAGATGTTTCCTGATGAGTTGGTTTGGAACTATATTTGGAGCTAAGAACCTGTAGGTCATTTCATGAAGAAGTGAGAAAGGGGTGTTGGTAGTAATGTCTGGCTTCTTGGCCTGTGGTAGCTGGAAGAGCATGAAAATGGTGCATGTAATGAGCTATTAGCTTCGTTTAGACACCCCATGCCTTGCAAACCTTGACAAGCAGACGCAGACCCCTCCGCTGACACCTCTCCACACATGTGCTTCATGCTCCCTTCTACCCTCCTTGCCTTTTTTCCACTTTTCCTATGCTGCTCTCCACACCTTCCACATTCACCTCCAAGCCCTGATCCTTCCACCCCCTGTCATCCACTGCTGCCTTCTCCAGGCTCTGTGCCTCTGCCCCTACTGCCTCTGAACCCTGTTCCTTCCCTGTTTTTCTTGATAATGTTGTTGTTTTGGATCTGTTGTGTGTGGGGTGTAGACAGGTACGGTGGAGGGAAAGGTCTCCTGTTGCGCTGGGGAGATTGAGTAGGGTCTCTCCTTGGTCTCTTGGAGGAGGGCCTCTCCTTGGAGGGTCTTTCCTTGAACTCTTGGAGGTCTCCTTGATCTCCTTGGGGTCTTGGAGGAGGGCCTCTTCTTGGTGTCTTGGAGGAGAGTCTCTTGGTGTCTTGGAGGAGGGTCTTTCCTTGATCTCTTGGAGGTCTCCTTGATCTCCTTGGGGTCTTGGAGGAGGGCCTCTTCTTGGTGTCTTGGAGGAGGGTCTTTCCTTGATCTCTTGGAGGTCTCTTTGGTGTCTTGGAGGAGGGCCTCTTCTTGGTGTCTTGGAGGGAGGGTCTTTCCTTGATCTCTTGGAGGAGGACTTCTCCTTGGTATTGTCAGGGGAAGGGGTGGGAGTTTCTCTTTTTTGTCTCTCCTTGGTGGCGTCTCTGGGAGGTGGTATCTGTATTTGTGTTTTATACTTTTTCCCCAACTGAGTTTTTCTTTCTCTCTCTTCTTGTCTTTGTTTTCCTTACACCTTAGCTTCCTCCCCCTCCTCTTTCACTGCTAAATTCTTATCCTTCCTCTGCTGCTAATGGACCCCCATCCCCCAGGTTCAGCCGGGACCCCCTGTCTTACTGTCTGAATGAGATCAATAAGACCATGAAGCCCCGAATCTCTTCCTTCCGCACGCTGAAGAGGGGGGTAAGTTGCATTTCCTGCTCTCTGTGCTCTTCTGGAGATTGTGCGGTGCTTGCTCATACATGTAACACACATGCATAGGTGAGGATGGCATGCGGAGCAATCAGAAACATGTCTGCATGTCTCTCACTACAGAATATCGTCACAGAGGATTTCAGCCATCTCCCACCCGAGCAGAGGAGAAAGAAACTGCAGCAAAAGATCGAAGAGAAAAAACGAGATTTACAGAAAGAAACAGATCAAAGGTAAAGTCCATGGAGAATCTGAGGCCCACTCATCCTGTGCTCCCACAGACCCTGCTCCTCAGCCTCATCTCCCCCATCTCTCACTCATCCTGTGCTCCCACAGACCCTGCTCCTCAGCCTCATCTCCCCCTTCCACTCATCCTGTGCTCCCACAGACCCTGCTCCTCAGCCTCATCTCCCCCTTCCACTCATCCTGTGCTCCCACAGACCCTGCTCCAGAGCCTCATCTCCCCCCACTCATCCTGTGCTCCCACAGACCCTGCTCCTCAGCCTCATCTCCCCTTCCTCACTCATCCTGTGCTCCCACAGACCCTGCTCCTCAGCCTCATCTCCCCCTCCCTCACTCATCCTGTGCTCCCACAGACCCTGCTCCTCAGCCTCATCTCCCCCTCCCTCACTCATCCTGTGCTCCCACAGACCCTGCTCCTCAGCCTCATCTCCCCCTCCCTCACTCATCCTGTGCTCCCACAGACCCTGCTCCTCAGCCTCCCTCATTCATCTCTGCTCCCACAGACCCTGCTCCAGACCTCATCTCCCCCCCCCTCACCATGTCACCCTCTTTCCGCCTCCGCAGGGTGCTTGCTCCTGCAGTACTCTCTGAGCTCAGGCACACACCTACCTTGCTCCAGAGATCACATCTGCCTCTCCACCCCTCAGTGACCCTGCTTGAGATGCTGATCCAGCTAGTTTTGGGATGTGCACCCTTGCTGGTTTGCGGATTTGTCTCAGTTTTAGTTATTTTTATTTATTAAAATCTTATATTTCGTACACTTGTTGTTATATCCCATGTGGATTATGTATTAAAAAGACATATAATATAAACATACAATTCCTGTCAACTAAAACATTTACAACATTAAGACAATCTGTTACACAGATGGCAACAATTTGCAATGTAGCCCTTAGTTATGGTTGTGAAAGTATAATCATGTAAAGGTTTCCTGAAGGCACATGCTCTTAAGGGGTTAATGCCTGCCTCTTGCCGAGGATTCCTCGCAGGGCACTGCAGAGTTAAAAGCTCGGCTTCTGGACCTTTGTGGGTTGAAATCCTGAGAGCATGGGAATGGCTTGGACTATGAACGATGGTACCAGACTAACAGTTGTGCTGGGATTGGCCATCAGAGCCTCCCTGTTTATTCTGCCTCCCTGTTCTCTCCTTTTATTTGTACCTCTGGTTGCAGTTTTTAAGGGAAAGATCATACATAGCTCAACCCCCATCTCCTACTCAGCTTCACAGCTCCTTTCTCTCCCTCTCGCCCTGCAGAGATGCCTTACATAAAATGAAGGACGTTTACCAGAAATCCCCCCAGATGGGAAACCCTAACAGCCTCGAGCCAAAGATCACAGAAACCCTCAACGACATTGACAAATTGCAGCAGGAAATTCAGAAATACGAGGTGAGGATAATGGAAGTGGGGTTCTCTCTGTGCCTGAGCTGCAACTAACCTTGCGCAGCTTTGTGGCTCCAACAGGTACGGTGAGGGGCTCGGATGGGGGGGGGGGGGGGGTACTGAGTCGTGCAGGTACAGTGTGTGAAGCTCTCAGGGAGTGCTACAATGTGACAGGCTTGGAGCGGGCACTGTAGGACATTACAGGTACAGTGTAGGAGGGACTCAGGTGGGCTCTACAGGTATAATGTGAGAGGCTTGGAGCGGGCACTGTAGGACATTACAGGTACAGTGTGTGAGGGACTCAGGTGGGCTCTACAGGTATAATGTGAGAGGCTTGGCAGGTGCACTGTGGGACATTACAGGTACAGTGTGTGAGGGACTCAGGTGGGCTCTACAGGTATAATGTGAGAGGCTTGGCAGGTGCACTGTGGGACATTACAGGTACAGTGTGTGAGGGACTCAGGTGGACTCGGCAGGTATAATGTGAGAGGCTTGGAGCGGGCACTGTGGGACATTACAGGTACAGTGTGTGAGGGACTCAGGTGGACTCGGCAGGTATAATGTGAGAGGCTTGGCAGGTGCACTGTGGGACATTACAGGTACAGTGTGTGAGGGACTCAGGTGGGCTCTACAGGTATAATGTGAGAGGCTTGGAGCGGGCACTGTAGGACATTACAGGTACAGTGTGTGAGGGACTCAGGTGGGCTCTACAGGTATAATGTGAGAGGCTTGGAGCGGGCACTGTGGGACATTACAGGTACAGTGTGTGAGGGACTCAGGTGGGCTCTACAGGTATAATGTGAGAGGCTTGGAGCGGGCACTGTGGGACATTACAGGTACAGTGTGTGAGGGACTCAGGTGGGCTCTACAGGTATAATGTGAGAGGCTTGGCAGGTGCACTGTGGGACATTAAAGGTACAGGGTGTGAGGGACTCAGGTGGGCTCTACAGGTATAATGTGAGAAGCTTGGCAGGTGCACTGTGGGACATTACAGGTACAGTGTGTGAGGGACTCAGTTGGGCTCTACAGGTATAATGTGAGAGGCTTGGCAGGTGCACTGTGGGACATTACAGGTACAGTGTGTGAGGGACTCAGGTGGACTCGGCAGGTATAATGTGAGAGGCTTGGAGCGGGCACTGTGGGACATTACAGGTACAGTGTGAGGGACTCAGGTGGGCTCTACAGGTATAATGTGAGAGGCTTGGCTGGTGCTCTGTGGGACATTACAGGTACAGTGTGTGAGGGACTCAGGTGGGCTCTACAGGTATAATGTGAGAAGCTTGGCAGGTGCACTGTGGGACATTATAGGTACAGTGTGTGAGGGACTCAGGTGGACTCTACAGGTATAATGTGAGAAGCTTGGCAGGTGCACTGTGGGACATTACAGGTACAGTGTGTGAGGGACTCAGTTGGGCTCTACAGGTATAATGTGAGAGGCTTGGCAGGTGCACTGTGGGACACTACAGGTACAGTGTGTGAGGGACTCAGGTGGGCTCTACAGGTATAATGTGAGAAGCTTGGCAGGTGCACTGTGGGACATTACAGGTACAGTGTGTGAGGGACTCAGGTGGGCTCTACAGGTATAATGTGAGAAGCTTGGCAGGTGCACTGTGGGACATTACAGGTACAGTGTGTGAGGGACTCAGGTGGGCTCTACAGGTATAATGTGAGAGGCTTGGAGCGGGCACTGTGGGACATTACAGGTACAGTGTGTGAGGGACTCAGGTGGGCTCTACAGGTATAATGTGAGAGGCTTGGAGCGGGCACTGTGGGACATTACAGGTACAGTGTGTGAGGGACTCAGGTGGGCTCTACAGGTATAATGTGAGAGGCTTGGCAGGTGCACTGTGGGACATTACAGGTACAGTGTGTGAGGGACTCAGTTGGGCTCTACAGGTATAATGTGAGAGGCTTGGAGCGGGCACTGTAGGACATTACAGGTACAGTGTGTGAGGGACTCAGGTGGGCTCTACAGGTATAATGTGAGAGGCTTGGCAGGTGCACTGTGGGACATTACAGGTACAGTGTGTGAGGGACTCAGGTGGGCTCTACAGGTATAATGTGAGAGGCTTGGAGCGGGCACTGTGGGACATTACAGGTACAGTGTGTGAGGGACTCAGGTGGGCTCTACAGGTATAATGTGAGAGGCTTGGAGCGGGCACTGTGGGACATTACAGGTACAGTGTGTGAGGGACTCAGGTGGGCTCTACAGGTATAATGTGAGAGGCTTGGCAGGTGCACTGTGGGACATTACAGGTACAGTGTGTGAGGGACTCAGGTGGGCTCTACAGGTATAATGTGAGAGGCTTGGCAGGTGCACTGTGGGACATTACAGGTACAGTGTGTGAGGGACTCAGGTGGGCTCTACAGGTATAATGTGAGAGGCTTGGCAGGTGCACTGTGGGACATTACAGGTACAGTGTGTGAGGGACTCAGGTGGGCTCTACAGGTATAATGTGAGAAGCTTGGCAGGTGCACTGTGGGACACTCAGCTGTTCAGGTGAAGGGGGCATTGTGTAAGGAGCTCAGGGTGCATTATGGGATGTTTTAGATTGGCACTCAGGGTGCACTGTGGGATGGTCTCATGAGTCCGTGGTGGCTGTACTGGAGGTCACAGTGTGCACAGAGGTTTTCTGAGGTGGTGCTTAGATTGGCACTGGGGAGGGCACACATGGTTAACACAGGCATGTTTTGGGTTGTTGTGAAGGGTGCTCAGGGTGTTTTGGACTGGCAGTGTGG
Organism: Rhinatrema bivittatum; assembly: GCF_901001135.1. NCBI lineage: Eukaryota > Metazoa > Chordata > Amphibia > Gymnophiona > Rhinatrematidae > Rhinatrema > Rhinatrema bivittatum. Next base: position 45,157,531 of record NC_042633.1, read on the forward strand.
GAGTAGTGGAAAGCACTTGGGATGCGCTGTGGTGTGTGTTGGATTCTGTCTGCTATAAGGCTTTTATTCCTTCTTTCTTTCCTAGTCTTGGCTATCGAATGTGGAAAGTCGCATGAATAGCCGTGGTGACACTATTACGAGGTACACGGGACATTCCGAGCGCACCTCCACCCTGAACAACAGCACTAGCTCCCTCGAGAAAGACAGGTAAGGCATTGCACCGCTCCTGCTCAGGCAAAGCGTTCTCGCCTTCATAAAATGGCTTTTTCCTTACTGTCCTGGGAGTGGAATGTAGAAGGATCTCCCTGCTGTGCAGACCTTCCTCTAATTTTATTTATTCAGAATTCTTTATAACCTGCAATTCCTTATTTGTTCAATGCAGATAAAATCATTCAATGTACATAATAAAAACAAAAAATAGATCACATCATAAAATTAAAAACAGCAAATTCTCATGTAACATAAATGTGCACTGGTATTTCCTTACAACAGTCTCGTCTGCAGTGCCCGTAAGCACAACTCTGAAGATGCCTGAGCAAACAAACACTTCTTTACTTTTCTTGGAAGTTTTTTGTAATTTGCTTCCATCCTCAGCTCCAGTGGAATATTATTCCATTGTACTGGCCCCATACTGAAAAGACATGCAACCAAATTTGCTGCAGCCTACATTCCCTGTTTGATGGAAGGCACAACAGTTCTCGAGTTAGCGAGCGCAAAGTACGCTATGGAATATGTTCTGGCAAACATTGAACCGCCTCATAAATTGCCCCATGCACCAAAGAGAGTAACTTAAATTGAGATCTTTGTACAATAGGCAGCCAATGTAATTCCTTCATATAATTCTTTACAATGCTGTCCCATCCTGGAGGAGGAGGGGAACGCCGTTTGACAAGGGAAGGGCTTGGGATATCACAGGCGCTGGATTGTGACATCACTAGAAGAGATGGTAGAGGGCTGGGAGATCACAGGTATTGGATTGTGACATCACTAGAAGAGATGGGGGAAGGCTGGAATATCACAGGTGCTGGATTGTGACATCACTAGAAGAGATGGGGGAGGGCTGGGAGATCACAGGTGCTGGATTGTGACATCACTAGAAGAGATGGTAGAGGGCTGGGAGATCACAGGTATTGGATTGTGACATCACTAGAAGAGATGGGGGAGGGCTGGAATATCACAGGTGCTGGATTGTTACATCACTAGAAGAGATGGGGGAGGGCTGGGAGATCACAGGTGCTGGATTGTGACATCACTAGAAGAGATGGGGGAGGGCTGGAATACCACAGACATTGGATTGTGACATCACTAGAAGAGATGGTAGAGGGCTGGGAGATCACAGGTGCTGGATTGTGACATCACTAGAAGAGATGGTAGAGGGCTGGGAGATCACAGGTGCTGGATTGTGACATCACTAGAAGAGATGGTAGAGGGCTGGGAGATCACAGGCGCTGGATTGTGACATCACTAGAAGAGATGGGGAGGGCTGGAATATCACAGGTGCTGGATTGTGACATCACTAGAAGAGATGGTAGAGGGCTGGAATATCACAGGTGCTGGATTGTGACATCACTAGAAGAGATGGGGGAGGGCTGGAATACCACAGACATTGGATTGTGACATGACTAGAAGAGATGGTAGAGGGCTAGGAGATCACAGGTGCTGGATTGTGACATCACTAGAAGAGATGGTAGAGGGCTGGGAGATCACAGGTGCTGGATTGTGACATTACTAGAAGAGATGGTAGAGGGCTGGAATATCACAGGTGTTGGATTGTGACATCACTAGAAGAGATGGGGGAGGGCTGGAATACCACAGGCGCTGGATTGTGACATCACTAGAAGAGATGGGGGAGGGCTGGAATATCACAGGTGTTGGATTGTGACATCACTAGAAGAGATGGGGGAGGGCTGGAATATCACAGGCGCTGGATTGTGACATCACTAGAAGAGATGGGGGAGGGCTGGAATACCACAGGCGCTGGATTGTGACATCACTAGAAGAGATGGGGGAGGGCTGGAATACCACAGGCGCTGGATTGTGACATCACTAGAAGAGATGGGGGAGGGCTGGAATATTACAGGCGCTGGATTGTGACATCACTAGAAAAGATGGGGGAGGGCTGGAATATTACAGGCGCTGGATTGTGACATCACTAGAAAAGATGGGGGAGGGCTGGAATATCACAGACATTGGATTGTGACATCACTAGAAGAGATGGGGGAGGGCTGGAATACCACAGACATTGGATTGTGACATCACTAGAAGAGATGGGGGAGGGCTGGAATATCACAGGCGCTGGATTGTGACATCACTAGAAGAGCTGGGGGAGGGCTGGAATATCACAGGCGCTGGATTGTGACATCACTAGAAGAGATGGGGGAGGGCTGGAATATCACAGGCGCTGGATTGTGACATCACTAGAAGAGATGGGGGAGGGCTGGGAGATCACAGGCGCTGGATTGTGACATCACTAGAAGAGCTGGGGGAGGGCTGGAATATCACAGGCGCTGGATTGTGACATCACTAGAAGAGATGGGGGAGGGCTGGAATATCACAGGCGCTGGATTGTGACATCACTAGAAGAGATGGGGGAGGGCTGGAATATCACAGGCGCTGGATTGTGACATCACTAGAAGAGATGGGGGAGGGCTGGAATATCACAGACATTGGATTGTGACATCACTAGAAGAGATGGGAGGAGTCATGGGATATCACTGGAAGAGATGGAGAATGCTGGTGGAAAGGGGAGGGATGTGATATGGCTGGGGTGCAGAGCTACAGCCCCCCACCTCTCTAATCATTTGGATGCAACCGATGTTACAAAATGATTTTTGGTTGCAACACTCCTCAGAAAGGTGCTGTCTGTACAGCCTGGCATGCAAGGAATTCATTTAATAAAATAGTCTCGCTTTGAGAGAAATAGAAGAGTCTGGCCCATGTCTTGTCCGTGCTCCTGTGCCCGCACTCTGGCGATGTCTCCTCATCTCATGACGGCAGCACTGTTGGTGTTTTCCTCTGGAAATAGTCCATTCGAATGATGCCGTCTTCTGCTCTTTCTCTGCAGCCCAGAAACCCCTCACTCGGACGACAGCCAGGACCCTTTCAACCAGCCAATTTATACAGAATTTGATGAAGATTTTGAGGAAGAGGCGGCCTCTCCTATTGGCCAGTGCACAGCTCTCTACTCCTTTGAAGGTACTTGTGTAGTTTTCTTTGCCTGAGTCTGGCCACAGTCACTTTTCCTGGAGAGTTTCTCTCTGGATTTATCAGACATTGCTCAGGATCAGCTTCCTTCTCATTACCTCCACCTCCTCTTCCATGTGTGCCTAGCGCTTAGAGCAGCGGGAAACGAACCAGGGGTCAAATGGCACTGCCACCCTCCATTGCCTTAGGTACAGATTTAAATTGTGAGCTCTTTGGAGATGGGGAAATAGCTACAGTACCTGAACGTGATCCACCTGAAGTCCTGAAAAGCGGAATATAGATAAATAGCTCATTCTCCTAAACCTGAGAATTCAGTCCAGTTCTCTAGTGATAAAGCCACATTCTCATCCTTTCAGTACAGCGAGGCAGTTCCCAGCTCTGTCAGACGGTAAATGTGTGCAGCGCAGAGCGATGAACGGAAGGCGGGTCACACTAGGGTGATCGCATGAGATCCTGGCTTCCTTCTCTGGCTCGCTCCTGCATGGTTTACCCTGGTATAAACCTGGAGGGGGGGAGAGCAGCTTTTCCCAGCTGAGGTTATGGTCCCTGCCACTGTCCTAGCTCACAGGCCCTCTCTGGGCTGCCCTAACTTGACCTTCTCATCTCTTGTGCCTCAGGATCTGGTGAAGGAACGATTGCCATGAGCGAGGGGGAGGAACTGAGTCTGATGGAAGAGGACAAAGGTGACGGCTGGACGCGTGTTCGGAAGAGCAAGGGGGCAGAGGGCTACGTGCCCACATCCTATGTTCAAATCCATCTAAAATAGATGACGTAAACAAGACACAATTGGTTGCCCAGGTCCACAGGGGAAGAATGGATCACAGCAGAGGTGCTGGTATTGTAACTTTGTTATAGGAATTTAAAGCCATTGTCTCAGCTCACATTTTCAGTGCAGGCCACCCACAGTATAAGAGACGGGTGACAACTCTACGAGCTCCGAGCATCTGATCTCTGAGGCCTCCTGCCCCTGCATGGCAGCTCTCTGCTTCTGGCCTTGGAGACATTCTGACTCAGTGTGACGTGAGAGCTTTCCATTTCTGGCCTTGGATGTCATTTGTCATGATGGGACAGCTCTCTGCTTCTGGCCTCAGAGGTCCCCTATCATGACGTGACTGCTTCTTGTCTTGGAGGTCCCCTGTCCTTGTGTGTCAGCTCTCTGCTTCTGGCCTCGGAGGTCCCCTGTCCTTGTGTGTCAGCTCTCTGCTTCTGGCCTCGGAGGTCCCCTGTCCTTGTGTGTCAGCTCTCTGCTTCTGGCCTCGGAGGTCCCCTGTCCTTGTGTGTCAGCTCTCTGCTTCTGGTCTCGGAGGTCCCCTGTCCTTGTGTGTCAGCTCTCTGCTTCTGGCCTCGGAGGTCCCCTGTCCTTGTGTGTCAGCTCTCTGCTTCTGGCCTCGGAGGTCCCCTGTCCTTGTGTGTCAGCTCTCTGCTTCTGGCCTCGGAGGTCCCCTGTCCTTGTGTGTCAGCTCTCTGCTTCTGGCCTCGGAGGTCCCCTGTCCTTGTGTGTCAGCTCTCTGCTTCTGGTCTCGGAGGTCCCCTGTCCTTGTGTGTCAGCTCTCTGCTTCTGGTCTCGGAGGTCCCCTGTCCTTGTGTGTCAGCTCTCTGCTTCTGGCCTCGGAGGTCCCCTGTCCTTGTGTGTCAGCTCTCTGCTTCTGGCCTCGGAGGTCCCCTGTCCTTGTGTGTCAGCTCTCTGCTTCTGGCCTCGGAGGTCCCCTGTCCTTGTGTGTCAGCTCTCTGCTTCTGGCCTCGGAGGTCCCCTGTCCTTGTGTGTCAGCTCTCTGCTTCTGGCCTTGGAGACCTCCTGACCCACAGTGACAGCAATCTGCTTCTGGTCTTGGAGGTCCCCTGTCCTTGTGTGTCAGCTCTCTGCTTCTGGCCTTGGAGACCTCCTGACCCACAGTGACAGCAATCTGCTTCTGGTCTTGGAGGTCCCCTGTCCTTGTGTGTCAGCTCTCTGCTTCTGGCCTTGGAGACCTCCTGACCCACAGTGACAGCAATCTGCTTCTGGTCTTGGAGGTCCCCTGTCCTTGTGTGTCAGCTCTCTGCTTCTGGCCTCGGAGGTCCCCTGTCCTTGTGTGTCAGCTCTCTGCTTCTTGCCTTGGAGGTCCCCTGTCCTTGTGTGTCAGCTCTCTGCTTCTGGCCTTGGAGGTCCCCTGTCCTTGTGTGTCAGCTCTCTGCTTCTGGCCTCGGAGGTCCCCTGTCCTTGTGTGTCAGCTCTCTGCTTCTGGCCTCGGAGGTCCCCTGTCCTTGTGTGTCAGCTCTCTGCTTCTGGCCTCGGAGGTCCCCTGTCCTTGTGTGTCAGCTCTCTGCTTCTGGTCTTGGAGGTCCCCTGTCCTTGTGTGTCAGCTCTCTGCTTCTGGCCTCGGAGGTCCCCTGTCCTTGTGTGTCAGCTCTCTGCTTCTGGCCTCGGAGGTCCCCTGTCCTTGTGTGTCAGCTCTCTGCTTCTGGCCTCGGAGGTCCCCTGTCCTTGTGTGTCAGCTCTCTGCTTCTGGTCTTGGAGGTCCCCTGTCCTTGTGTGTCAGCTCTCTGCTTCTGGCCTCGGAGGTCCCCTGTCCTTGTGTGTCAGCTCTCTGCTTCTGGTCTTGGAGGTCCGCTGTCCTTGTGTGTCAGCTTTCTGCTTCTGGCCTTGGAGGTCCCCTGTCCTTGTGTGACTGCTTCTGGTCTTGGTGGTCCCCTGTCCTTGTGTGTCTGCTTCTGGCCTTGGAGGTCCCCTTTCCTTGTGTGTCAGCTCTCTGCTTCTGGCCTTGAAGGTCCCCTGTCCTGGTGTGTCTGCTTCTGGCCTCTGAGGTCCCCTGTCCTGGTGTGTCTGCTTCTGGCCTCGGAGGTCCCCTGTCCTGGTGTGACAGCTCTCTGCTTCTTGTCTTGGAGGTCCCCTGTCCTGGTGTGACAGCTCTCTGCTTCTGGCCTTGGAGGTCCCCTGTCCTGGTGTGTCTGCTCTCTGCTTCTGGCCTTGGAGGTCCCCTGTCCTTGTGTGATAGCTCTCTGCTTCTAGCCTGGGAAGTGTGAGTGCTTCGTCCTTTTGGGGGGGGAGAGGGGGGTTTCTGACAGTGTGGCGAGCTGATATATCTGGTAACAGACACCTCCAAGTCTCTAATTTAGTGAGGGATGCGATGGAACGTGAAAGGTGACGTTGTGGGAGCGGGTGGCCTGTTTATGTCTGTATGATGTGATGCAGGATGAGGTTACTGACGTAAGGAACTGGCAGTAGGTTTTGCTGCTTTAGGGCACCAGCGGTTCTGTGCTGCTTCTCCGCTGGACAGGATTCGGGGTTAGAGGGGAGGTGCATGCCCTGAGCCATCGGTAATTACCAGGGAGATGGTTGTGCTGTCAGCTTTCAGATGGGAGGGCCGCTCTCTCTTCCTTAATAGTGAAGGGGCCACCCCCACCCTCCCTAACTGCTCTGTCAGAGTGGGGGAGTGAGATCAGGTCACATCTAAGAGCTGGGGACCTCTGAGCAGAGGGGGAGGTAGAAGCATCTCTGAGGGCAGTAGCCCTGGGGAAGGACGAAGCAGGCGGCCTGGCTCTGTTTGTTCTCTCCTCAGCTCTGGAAGCTTTGCTGCGTTTGGTTTCTGTCTCCACCACATGCACTTTATGAAATGCAAGGAGGGACATAGTTCCTAAAGGAACGTACATCCACTTGCAAGATTCACCAGCAAACACAGTCTTGTGCCAGTGAATTGTATTATGAATTAATTATTTAACGTGTTAGTTTTTCTAATGGTGACCAGTACCTTAGCACTGTGGTGTTCCTTCTCCCTGAAATGTGTACAAATTGTCCTGCATTTCTGTGTCTGTGCTGGATCCTGGCTCTCAGGATCCCCATGCTCAGCCCCTGCAGTGTGTGATTATAGAAATCAACTTGTTCACCAGCCTGTGCCTTTATACACTGTGGAAAGATCTGTATTTTCTGCCTTGATGATAAATTTATAAATGATACAAAGCTGGCTCAGATGTTGACTGTGAGCTTTTTTCCGGAGCAGTGGTTTTCAGCCTTTTTTCTGTCGGGACACACCTGACAGATGGTTCTCACACGCATGACACGCTGAACACATGATTATCACGGGGCTAAATGTAAACTCTGTATCTCAGGAACCCCCTCAACCCCCAACAATGAGTACAGAACAGAACTAGGACATTTCTGTTCAATTTACCATACAAAAAAGATATTTCTGGTGTCATCTCAGTAACAGCAACAAACACTCTTCTACTAGACCCCTCCTTATGAAAAAAACAAAACAAAAAACCAGTAATTTACCAGCAATGTGTGTCCTGTTGACAAAACACAACAAATTAGATTGCTAGTAAAATACTTCACCTCGGTCACAGACACAGAATTGACCTTCACCAAGCACAGAGAGACTGCAAATTACAAATATGGAGAGACAAACTGGAATGGAAACAAAAAATAGCCACTCTGCATGCAATGCAAAACAGAAGAAATGGAAACAGAAATATAGCACCTAACAGACTCCCAGGATCTGCAATAATGCACACAGAGTAATGCGCAAAAAGTTAAACCTGCATTATGGAACTCAAACAATCCTATCTATGAAAGGGCAGCACTGCAAATATTACACCAGGCCCTAAACCCCAATACACCTCCTATCAGGAAAGCAGAACAAGCTGCTATAGATCCCCACACAGAAAGCACAAGCTTGCAGAATACCCTAACCTGGGTCACAGACGCAGAACACGGAAAGACCCTCACCCAATACAGAATACAGTGACCATCAAGTTAATGTTTTTGTGTTTCAATGCATACACTCAGTCTGGCTTCTTGCTGTTTCCAGTTCAGTTTTTGTCTCCACATTTCTATTTATACATTTCTCAAGTAAATATAAAATAATTCTAAAACTAGAATAATAAATATAATTAATGTTTCAAAACAACTGATAAATACAATAACATCCAATCATTAAAAAGTTCCAAAATTATTAAAAATTCTCTAAACAAAATATTTCAAACAGCAGATACATCACATAATACCCAATACTAAAAATGGCAGTCAATCAAGAAAGATAAACTTAAAAAGCCACCTTTACTTACCCTCTCCAGCAGCTCTCCTGCTCCTCTTTACCATGCAGGCCAAAAGCAGTCACCAGAAGGAGCAGTAACTGCTGAAGCTCTCATGAGGCTTTTGTAACTGCTGAAGCCTCATGAGAGGCTTCTAAGAAAACTAAAAGTCATGGGATAGGTGGCGATGTCCTTTCATGGATTGCAAACTGGTTAAAAGACAGGAAACAGAGAGTAGGATTAAATGGTCAATTTTCTCAGTGGAAAAGGGTAAACAGTGGAGTGCCTCAGGGATCTGTACTTGGACCAGTGCTTTTCAATATATTTATAAATGATCTGGAAAGGAATACGATGAGTGAGGTTATCAAATTTGCAGATGATACAAAATTGTTCAGAGTAGTTAAATCACAAGCAGACTGTGATACATTACAGGAGGACCTTGCAAGACTGGAAGATTGGGCATCCAAATGGCAGATGAAATTTAATGTGGATAAGTGCAAGGTGTTGCATATAGGGAAAAATAACCCTTGCTGTAGTTACACATTGTTAGGTTCCATATTAGGAGCTACCACCCAGGAAAGAGATCTACAGCGTCATAGTGGATAATACTTTAAAATCCGTCGGCTCAGTGTGCTGCAGCAGTCAAAAAAGCAAACAGAATGTTAGGAATTATTAGGAAGGGAATGGTTAATAAACGGAAAATGTCATAATGCCTCTGTATCGCTCCATGGTGAGACCGCACCTTGAATACTGTACAATTCTGGTTGCCGCATCTCAAAAAAGATATAGTTGCAATGCAGAAGGTACAGAGAAGGGCAACAAAATGATAAAGGGAATGGAACAGCTCCCCTATGAGGAAAGGCTGAAGAGGTGAGGGCTGTTTGGGGGGATATGATAAGTCTTGAACGGGTAGATGTGACTCTGTTATTTACACTTTCGAATAATAGAAGGACTAGGGGGCATTCCATGAAGTTAGCATGGGGCACATTTAAGACTAATTGGAGAAAATTCTTTTTCACTCAACGCACAATAAAGCTCTGGAATTTGTTGCCAGAGGATGTGCTTAGTGCAGTTAGTGTAGCTGGGTTCAAAAAAGGTTTGGATAAGTTCTTGGAGGAGAAGTCCATTAACGGCTATTAATGAAGTTTACTTAGGGAATAGCCACTGCTATTAATTGCATCAGTAGCATGGGATCTTCTTAGTGTTTGGGTAATTGCCAGGTTCTTGTGGCCTGGATTGGCCACTGTTGGAAACAGGATGCTGGGCTTGATGGACCCTTGGTCTGACCCAGCATGGCATGTTCTTATGTCCTCAGTCCTCTTCCTTAGAGCCTTCAACCAGGTGCACACACACACACACCTGATCAGTCTGTCTCTCTCTCACACACACCTGATCAGTCTGTCTCTCTCTCTCTCTGACACATCTGACCAGTCTTGCGTGCGCTCTCTCTCACACACACCTGACCAGACTCGCTTTCTCTCACACACTAGTCACTTCCCTAGCCCTGCAATGGTAAATAGGTAGCATTCAGCTGTTTGTCTGTGCTGTGATCATCGTGGCCTAGAGCAGTCAGCTGAGAATGAGGCCATGGGGATTTCCTGTGATGCACCTGTTTGGGAAATCCCAAGCCTTCCAGTCACCCTCCTTACACCCTGCACACACCCAGGCATGCCAGTCACCCTCCTCCATACACACAGGCAGAGCCCAGGCATGCCAGTCACCCTCCTCCATACACGCAGGCAATGCCCAGGCATGCCAGTCACCCTCCTCCATACACGCAGGCAGAGCCCAGGCATGCCAGTCACCCTCCTCCATACACGCAGGCAGAGCCCAGGCATGCCAGTCACCCTCCTCCATACACGCAGGCAATGCCCAGGCATGCCAGTCACCCTCCTCCATACACGCAGGCAATGCCCAGGCATGCCAGTCACCCTCCTCCATACACGCAGGCAGAGCCCAGGCATGCCAGTCACCCTCCTCCATACACGCAGGCAGAGCCCAGGCATGCCAGTCACCCTCCTCCATACACGCAGGCAGAGCCCAGGCATGCCAGTCACCCTCCTCCATGCACGCAGGCAATGCCCAGGCATGCCAGTCACCCTCCTCCATGCACGCAGGCAGAGCCCAGGCATGCCAGTCACCCTCCTCCATACACACAGGCAGAGCCCAGGCATGCCAGTCACCCTCCTCCATACACACAGGCAGAGCCCAGGCATGCCAGTCACCCTCCTCCATGCACACAGGCAATGCCCAGGCATGCCAGTCACCCTCCTCCATGCACACAGGCAGAGCCCAGGCATGCCAGTCACCCTCCTCCATGCACACAGGCAGAGCCCAGGCATGCCAGTCACCCTCCTCCATGCACACAGGCAATGCCCAGGCATGCCAGTCACCCTCCTCCATACACACAGGCAATGCCCAGGCCTGCCAGTCACCCTCCTCCATACACACAGGCAATGCGTGTAGGGGGAGGTGAGGAACGTGACTGACATCCGTGGATACGGAGGGTGTCTGGCATCCTTGGGCACTGCCTATGGAGGGGGGTGAGGAGCATTGCCTGTGTGAATAGGGGTGGGGGTGGAGCTCGTGGGGGCAGGGAGATCTGTTAAGGAGAAATATTGCACACTGGCCTCCTTTTTGTATAAAGGTCCATTTCTGGCTGTCACCTTTACTAATAGGAGAATGTGGGCACGAGGTCAATTAATTGTCTTTAGTAGCCAGGGGCAGGTCCCCAGCTGACTGATCTCATTAACTACCATATTTACAGAGACAGTAAAATGAAATCGCATCCAAGCAAAGGTGAAATAATGTTCCAAATCTGCAGCCAGGCTAAGCCCCGCCCCTCCACCCATCTAAGGGGAGCCTGCCCAGGCTCGCGCCCTTCCCATGGGATCCTGCACCAGGGACGGTGGGGCAGTCTTCAGGAATTGTGTGGACGCTCCAGCACTGCTTGAGAAGGTCGACGCGCCACGGTTTTCTCCGGCTCCAGTTTCTGGGAAAGCACTGTTAAGACTTGGTTGAATTTTTTATATCTCTCATTCTGTGCTGCCTCTGCACCTTTACTGCCCCAGAACAGCCGTAGGGCAAACTCCGTGCGAAAAGCCTCAAGCAACTGGGGGCTGGGTTCAAAACCTGTGGAAGGAAAAATAGGTGTGAGTTAACCATAAAGAGAGGCCCACAGCCACCTCTGTGCCACTGGAAGCTCGGGAGCACTACTTGGTGCTGCTGACTGGGAGAAAATCTTCATCAGCACCATCACATGGAGCTTTGCCACCCAAGAATTAAAAAATTGTTTTCCAAAGTTTCAGGTGCATTGGTTTGAGAGCAGAAGCCTTTCTGTGCGCTCAGCCTGCCCGTAGACACGAGGGCATTGGTGTGAGTGCCGAAGCCTTTCTGTGCGCTCAGCCTGCCCGTAGACACGAGGGCATTGGTGTGAGTGCTGAAGCCTGGCTGTGCACTCAGCCTGCCCGTAGACACGAGGGCATTTTATTTATTATTATTTTATTTAAAGTTTTTTCTATACCGTCGTTAAGCGGGTGCCATCACAACGGTTCACAATAGTTTCATAAAAAAAAATATTATTTGGTGAGTGTTATAAGTCATGTCCAGTTTCCTCTTACTCGGTTATGAGATATCGTACTACTTTATCCTAAACTATTCTCTTTTTAAACAACAAAGAACCAAAATAAAGTAATGAGATGCACACACTTAAAGAAACAAGGTGTGTGAGCTAGGCTGACTGCAACCAACATTTCCCTGTTTTCTGCTCTCAGTTCTCTTTGTGGTATACTTGCTTAAATAGCCATGTTTTAAAACTTTTTTTTGAAGGTTTTGATGTTACTTTGTAGTCTGATTTCTAATGGCATATTGTTCCATATTGTGGGTCCTGCTAGAGATAGGGCCCTATCCCTTACCTGTGTTAGTCTGGCTGCCTTTACTGAGGGAATAGTTAGCAGTGCTTTGTTTGCTGATCTCAGATTTCTGTGGCGGATATGTACGTGGTGGGCTGTGTTCAGCCACTCTGCTTTTTCGTCGTGTATTAATTTATGGATGGTGCATAAAGTCTTGAATTGTATTCTTTGTTCAATGGGTAACCAGTGTAGTTCTATTAAGGGTTCGGTGATAAGGTCTCTTTTGCTTTTTCCAGTTAAAATTCTTGCTGCTGGGTTTTGAAGTATCTGTAGTGGTCTTATTATGGTGTATGGTAGGCCCAGTAGTAGGGCGTTACAGTAGTCAGTACTGGCAAAGATTAAGGCTTGTAATACTGAGTGGAAGTTGGTGGGTGGCAGTAGTGGTTTTAGTCTTCTCAGAGTCATAAGTTTGGCATATCCTTCTCTTACTTTGAGATACATGTTGTTTCATAATTCTGAATAGATTATCACTCCTAGGTTTCGTACTTTCTCTGCTAGTTGTATTTTTGGTTGGTTTTTTAGTGTAACTGGGTTCTGAATTATCGTTAAGTTTTTTCGTTCTAGATGTAAGAATTCGGTTTCTCTACGTTGATCACTAGTTCCATTTGGTTTAGTGCTGAAGCCTTTCTGTGCGCTCAGCCCTGCCCGTAGACACGAGGGCATTGGTGTGAGGTGCCGAAGCCTTTCTGTGCGCTCAGCCTGCCCGTAGACACGAGGCATTGGTGTGAGTGCCGAAGCCTTTCTGTGCGCTCAGCCTGCCCGTAGACACGAGGGCATTGGTGTGAGTGCCGAAGCCTTTCTGTGCGCTCAGCCTGCCCGTAGACACGAGGGCATTGGTGTGAGTGCCGAAGCCTTTCTGTGCGCTCAGCCTGCCCGTAGACACGAGGGCATTGGTGTGAGTGCCGAAGCCTTTCTGTGCCCTCAGCCTGCCCGTAGACACGAGGGCATTGGTTTTAGTGCTGAGAGCCTTTCTGTGCGCTCAGCCTGCCCGTAGACACGAGGGCATTGTGTGAGAGCTGAAGCCTTTCTGTGCCCTCAGCCTGCCCGTAGACACGAGGGCATTGGTGTGAGTGCCGAAGCCTTTCTGTGCGCTCAGCCTGCCGTAGACACGAGGGCATTGGTGTGAGTGCCGAAGCCTTTCTTGGCGCTCAGCCTGCCCGTAGACACAGGGCATTGGTGTGAGTGCCGAAGCCTTTCTGTGCCCTCAGCCTGCCCGTAGACACGAGGGCATTGGTGTGAGTGCCGAAGCCTTTCTGTGCCCTCAGCCTGCCCGTAGACACGAGGGCATTGGTTTTAGTGCTGAAGCCTTTCTGTGCGCTCAGCCTGCCCGTAGACACGAGGGCATTGGTGTGAGTGCCGAAGCCTTTCTGTGCCCTCAGCCTGCCCGTAGACACGAGGGCATTGGTTTTAGTGCTGAAGCCTTTCTGTGCGCTCAGCCTGCCCGTAGACACGAGGGCATTGGTGTGAGTGCCGAAGCCTTTCTGTGCCCTCAGCCTGCCCGTAGACACGAGGGCATTGGTTTTAGTGCTGAAGCCTTTCTGTGCGCTCAGCCTGCCCGTAGACACGAGGGCGTTGGTGTGAGTGCCGAAGCCTTTCTGTGCCCTCAGCCTGCCCCTAGACATGAGGGCGTTGGTGTGAGTGCCGAAGCCTTTCTGTGGGCTCAGCCTGCCCGTAGACACGAGGGCATTGGTGTGAGTGCCGAAGCCTTTCTGTGCGCTCAGCCTGCCCGTAGACACGAGGGCATTGGTGTGAGTGCCGAAGCCTTTCTGTGCGCTCAGCCTGCCCGTAGACACGAGGGCATTGATTAGATTGCATTTGTTATAATTTGATTTATGGTTTAGTAAGTACATATTTCATGTCACTTACATTAACAATTTGAGATACATGAGCTGTGACATTACAGGTGTTACTAGCAGGTCAGAGCACTAGGTAGGATGACATCATAGCTAATGGCTGTGCCTTAGGGAACAGCAAGATTGCAAGAAGTGGTTTTTTTAGAAACAGGAACATCTTTATTAGGAGCCAACCTGTGGCTCTTTGTGGGTGGAGGTAATGTCCATCTCTGAGTTGAAGTTTAGGTTTCACCTGAGAGTTTAGCCTCTGCGTTCCTCTGGTAGACTCTGGCGTTCCCTGCGATGGATCGGGCAGACTCCAGGACGCTCAGCAGGAGGTCGCAGCTCTCCTCCGTGTGATCCCACAGCTCTGTCCCTTCCATAACACGGATCAGAGGGAGGATGTGAGGTACCACAAAGCTTTCCATAGGCACAGAGGTGTTTCCTGCAAAATGAGCAGCTCACAGCTTAATTTCAGAAAAGAGAGCCTTGGCATACAGGCAGCAGGGGATGACAAGATTTTGGGAGAGGGATTTAGGAGAGAGGGCATCAGAAAGATTTGCAAGAGGAGGTGTGGGTGAGGCACAACAGAAAAGAGGAGGGGATGGTGGGGGTAACAGGGAAGCTGAAGAAGGCTTTGGTGGAGGGGGGAGCTGCAGGGCAATCTGGTAGGGTGGGAGAGCTGCAAGAGATGTGGTGGACGGAGGATGTTGCAGGGGGAAGCAGTGGAGGGTGTGATGCAGGAGGATGCGGTGAAGGGTTTGATGCTGCAGGGGGATGTGGTGGAGGAGGAAGTGGTGGAGGGTGGGATGTGGTGGAGGAGGAAGCTGTACAAGGCTTTGGTGGAGGGGGGAGCTGCAGGTTATGTGGTGCAGTGGGAGAGCTGCAAGAGATGTGGTGGAATGGAGGATGTTGCAGGGGAATGTGGTGGAGGGGGGGAGGTGTTTGGAGCTGGAGGAACTTCAGAGAGATGTAGTGGAGGGGGAGGGATACCAACCTTCATTTAAGGCTTTCATGAATGGTTTTGCTGCTTCTGAAAGGTGATGGCGCTCTCCGTGTGATGCTGGCGAAGAGCTGTCCACGTCCTGGTCGAGTCGCACAATCTGGAACAATTATTATTATTATTATTGATTCAATTTGATTCAGTACCCTTGATTACATTATCATCCCCGAGGCAAGTTCAGAACGTAAGCAGTGCCATGCCGGGTCACACCCAGGACCCATCGAGCCCCTCATCCCGTACATAAGAACATAAGAAGTGCCATGCCGGGTCACACCCAGGACCCATCGGCCCCTCATCCGTACATAAGAACATAAGAGTGGCCGGGTCACAGCCCAGGACCCAGTCGAGCCCTCATCCCGTACATAGAACAAGAGGTGCCGGGTCACACCCAGGACCCATCGAGCCCCTCATCCCGTACATAAGAACATAAGAAGGTGCCTGCCGGTCACACCCAGGACCCATCGAGCCCCTCATCCTGTACATAGAACGTAAGAAGTGCCGGGTCACAACCCAGGACCCATCGAGCCCCTCATCCCGTACATAAGAACATAAGAAGTTCCGGTCACACCCAGGACCCATCGAGCACCTCATCCCGTACATATAACATAAGAGGTGCCTGGGTCACACCCAGGACCCATCGAGCCCCTCATCCCGTACATAAGAAACATAAGAGGTGCCGGGTCACACCCAGGACCCATCGAGCCCCTCATCCCGTACATAAGAACATAAGAAGTGCCGGGTCACACCAGGACCCATCGAGCCCCTCAATCCGTACATAAGAACATAAGAAGTGCCGGGTCACACCAGGACCCGATCGAGCCCCTCATCCCGTACATAAGAACATAAGAAGGTGCCGGGTCACACCCAGGACCCATCGAGCCCCTCATCCCGTACATAAGAACATAAGAGGTGCCGGGTCACACCCAGGACCCATCGAGCCCCTCATCCCGTACATAAGAACATAAGAGGTGCCGGGTCACACCCAGGACCCATCGAGCCCCTCATCCCGTACATAGAACATAAGAAGTGCCGGGTCACACCCAGGACCCATCGAGCCCCTCATCCTGTACATAAGAACATAAGAAGTGCCGGGTCACACCCAGGACCCATCGAGCCCCTCATCCCGTACATAAGAACATAAGAAGTGCCGGGTCACACCCAGGACCCCATCGAGTCCCTCATCCTGTACATAAGGACATAAGTGCCGGGTCACACCCAGGACCCATCGAGCCCCTCATCCCGTTCATAAGAACATAAGAAGTGCCATGCCGGGTCACACCCAGGACCCATCGAGCCCCTCATCCCGTACATAAGAACATAAGAAGTGCCGGGTCACACCCAGGACCCATCGAGCCCCTCATCCTGTACATAAGAACATAAGAAGTGCCGGGTCACACCCAGGACCCATCGAGCCCCTCATCCCGTACATAAGAACATAAGAAGTGCCGGGTCACACCCAGGACCCATCGAGCCCCTCATCCCGTACATAAAAACATAAGAAGTGCCGGGTCACACCCAGGACCCATCGAGCCCCTCATCCTGTACATAAGAACATAAGAAGTGCCGGGTCACACCCAGGACCCATCGAGCCCCTCATCCTGTACATAAGAAGTGCCGGGTCACACCCAGGACCCATCGAGCCCCTCATCCTGTACATAAGAAGTGCCGGGTCACACCCAGGACCCATCGAGGCCCCTCGTCCCGTACATAAGAACATAAGAAGTGCCGGGTCACACCCAGGACCCATCGAGCCCCTCATCCCGTACATAAGAAGTCAGACCAGTGGTCTATTGAGGCCATTCCAATTCATTTGGAAGTACCCGGCAGATCTTAAGGGGAAAATGACATCACTGTTTCTAACTCTGGGTGTTGACAGTAAGTGCCCACTTCTGCAGTTCTTGGGAGCTGTCGAATTCATTGGAGTTGTTAGATTGGTGGATAAGGAGATGCGGGGGGCCTGCAGCTGCCGTAACTTGTGGAAATGGAGCTCTAGTTTGAGGTTTCTGCCTGCTGCTGCTGGAATGATTATCAGGAGAGCACGGGCTGATAAATGTCTTTACCTGTGGGAACTCCAGGGCCTGCATCACTGCAGAGAAAGCAAAGAGGTCTCCAGCTGAGGCTTTCAGCTCCACTGCCAGCTGGATGATTTTGTGCAGTGTAGCTGCTCGCTCTGCCACCGTACCAGAGCAGCCCAGTATATCCACCACAATCCCCAAAGCAATCAAGTGATGCCTGCAAGGGTAATGCATTAGAGATTTAGGTACATTTTCTCTCTCTTAATCACAAGAAACAGCGGATTATGCTATGAGAGGTTGCCTCTCTATGACAATCATGCAGCGCCCCACCCTCTCACTCTCATACAGTCACATGCCCTCCAGGAATGCTGCATGCATGCTCTGCCCTCCCCTAAAACAATGGATGGGCCCCACCTCTCCAGTAGGTCTTTCCTCAACTGATGTCCATGTGGTAAGGTGATCAATTCCAGGCCAGAGCCAACTCCCATCATCCTCTGCTGCTCCAGAGAGACTCCGCAGATCCTAATGACCTGCTCCAAAGACATTTGGTTAATGATAAGCAAAGAAAAGCAACCCATATACAAAGCCAATTACAGCTCCCCTAACCCTGCAGGAAGGTCAGGTTGCCTCAGGATACAGAAGACCTTTTACAGATAGTTCCAATTGTATTGTTGTTAAGTTTGTGTGGCAGATCCTCTCAGACCCATGAGTTTGGGGGACCCGCCTGACCTCCCCAAGACTTGCCAAAAGTCCCTGCGGTCTAGCGGGGGTCCAGGAGCCATCTCCTGCACTCGGGCCGTTGGCTGCCATTGGTCGGCCCCTGTCACATGGTAGGAGCACAAGATGGTGCCGGCCGTCCATTGCTCCTACCATGTGACAGGGGCTGACCAATGGCACCGGTAGCCCGTGTGACATAGTAAGGGCAAAGGCTATCTGCACCATTTTGAATACAAGCAGCCGACAGCGTGAGTGCAGTAGATGGCTCCCGGACCCCCGCTGGACCACCAGGGTGTTTTGGTAAGTCTTGAGGGGCTTAGGAGGGTGGGGGGTTGTAGTTAATTAAATTTTAGCTGGGAAACAAATAAGAATGGAACGCATGAACGGATCAGGGTCCCCCCTTGCTGAATGCAATGTATCTGCCCCCTCACGAATACGAATACCAAAGGTAATGTATGTGGTCTCTCTGCACATCCCTACCTGACAGTCTATATGCAGGATGGGAAGAGCAGTAGTGAATGTGGGGTGGGGTGGGGTAGAGGGTACTGTGTGCATGTTGTACAGGGGACAGCTGGTTTCATACCTGACAGTCTATCTGCAGGATGGGAAGAGCTGTAGTGAATGTGGGGTGGGGTAGAGGGTACTGTGTGCATGTTGTACAGGGGACAGCTGGTTTCATACCTGACAGTCTATCTGCAGGATGGGAAGAGCAGTAGTGAATGTGGTGTGGGGTAGAGGATACTGTGTGCATGTTGTACAGGGGAGAGCTGGTTCCTTACCTGACAGTCTATCTGCAGGATGGGAAGAGCTGTAGTGAATGTGGGATGGGATATAGGACACTGTGTGCATGTTGTACAGGTGACAGCTGGTTTCTTACCTGACAGTCTATCTGCAGGATGGGAAGAGCAGTAGTGAATGTGAGGTGGGGTAGAGGGTACTGTGTGCATGTTGTACAGGGGACAGCTGGTTTCATACCTGACAGTCTATCTGCAGGATGGGAAGAGCTGTAGTGAATGTGGGGTGGGGTAGAGGGTACTGTGTGCATGTTGTACAGGGGACAGCTGGTTTCATACCTGACAGTCTATCTGCAGGATGGGAAGAGCTGTAGTGAATGTGGGGTGGGGTAGAGGGTACTGTGTGCATGTTGTACAGGGGACAGCTGATTTCTTACCTGACAGTCTATCTGCAGGATGGGAAGAGCTGTAGTGAATGTGGGATGGGATATAGGACACTGTGTGCATGTTGTACAGGTGACAGCTGGTTTCTTACCTGACAGTCTATCTGCAGGATGGGAAGAGCAGTAGTGAATGTGAGGTGGGGTAGAGGGTACTGTGTGCATGTTGTACAGGGGACAGCTGGTTTCATACCTGACAGTCTATCTGCAGGATGGGAAGAGCTGTAGTGAATGTGGGGTGGGGTAGAGGGTACTGTGTGCATGTTGTACAGGGGACAGCTGATTTCTTACCTGACAGTCTATCTGCAGGATGGGAAGAGCTGTAGTGAATGTGGGGTGGGGTAGAGGGTACTGTGTGCATGTTGTACAGGGGACAGCTGGTGTCTTACCTGACAGTCTATCTGCAGGATGGGAAGAGCTGTAGTGAATGTGGGGTGGGGTATAGGATACTGTGTGCATGTTGTACAGGGGACAGCTGGTTTCTTACCTGACAGTCTATCTGCAGGATGGGAAGAGCTGTAGTGAATGTGAGGTGGGGTAGAGGGTACTGTGTGCATGTTGTACAGGGGACAGCTGGTTTCTTACCTGACAGTCTATCTGCAGGATGGGAAGAGCTGTAGTGAATGTGGGGTGGGGTAGAGGGTACTGTGTGCATGTTGTACAGGGGACAGCTGATTTCATACCTGACAGTCTATCTGCAGGATGGGAAGAGCTGTAGTGAATGTGGGATGGGATATAGGACACTGTGTGCATGTTGTACAGGGGACAGCTGGTGTCTTACCTGACAGTCTATCTGCAGGATGGGAAGAGCTGTAGTGAATGTGGGGCGGGGTATAGGATACTGTGTGCATGTTGTACAGGGGACAGCTGGTTTCTTACCTGACAGTCTATCTGCAGGATGGGAAGAGCTGTAGTGAATGTGGGGGTGGGGTAGAGGGTACTGTGTGCATGTTGTACAGGGGACAGCTGGTTTCTTACCTGACAGTCTATCTGCAGGATGGGAAGAGCTGTAGTGAATGTGGGGTGGGGTAGAAGGTACTGTGTGCATGTTGTACAGGGGACAGCTGGTTTCTTACCTGACAGTCTATCTGCAGGATGGGAAGAGCTGTAGTGAATGTGGGGTGGGGTAGAGGGTACTGTGTGCATGTTGTACAGGGGACAGCTGGTTTCTTACCTGACAGTCTATCTGCAGGATGGGAAGAGCTGTAGTGAATGTGGGGTGGGGTAGAGGGTACTGTGTGCATGTTGTACAGGGGACAGCTGGTTTCTTACCTGACAGTCTATCTGCAGGATGGGAAGAGCTGTAGTGAATGTGGGGTGGGGTAGAGGGTACTGTGTGCATGTTGTACAGGGGACAGCTGGTTTCTTACCTGACAGTCTATCTGCAGGATGGGAAGAGCTGTAGTGAATGTGGGGTGGGGTAGAGGGTACTGTGTGCATGTTGTACAGGGGACAGCTGGTTTCATACCTGACAGTCTATCTGCAGGATGGGAAGAGCAGTAGTGAATGTGTGTGGGGTAGAGGGTACTGTGTGCATGTTGTACAGGGGACAGCTGGTTTCTTACCTGACAGTCTATCTGCAGGATGGGAAGAGCTGTAGTGAATGTGGGGTGGGGTAGAGGGTACTGTGTGCATGTTGTACAGGGGACAGCTGGTTTCATACCTGACAGTCTATCTGCAGGATGGGAAGAGCTGTAGTGAATGTGGGGTGGGGTAGAGGGTACTGTGTGCATGTTGTACAGGGGACAGCTGGTGTCTTACCTGACAGTCAATGTGCAAGATATGGAGAGCTGTTGTCCGGCACTCGCTTTGAGTAAAAACCTCCTTCAGCACTTTCAGTGCTCCTGGATCTAGCGGCTTGTTTTCCGGGGACAGTAGAAGTGAGAGAAAGTTCTTGGGTTTGAAACATGAACCAGTCTCTATCTGTGGCCTTACAAATTCATGTCCCTTCTCCCGCTCCTCGCTGGCTTCCTCGCAGCAGGGTGTCAGAGTGGTGCAAGGCATTTCCGTATCCAGAAAACCAAAGGTGGTCTCAGTTACCCTGGCACGGCTCTTCCACTTTTCCTCTGCCCTCAGGCGGTCAACATAGCTGCGGACTGAGGTGGGCACTTTGGGTACCAGCTCACAGTATGTGTTCTCCGTGAGCAGCAGTGAAGGAACACGCAGGGGCTTGGGGGGAGCTTTGGAGTGGAGCTGACCATCAGATCCTCTCAAGGGACTTCCTCCCTCAGAGCCAAAGGTGTTTTGCTGAGAAGTGTTGGACCTGAGGAGGGGGTCACTACCAGTGCGGAAGATGGGAGAGTGGGGAGGCGCAGCTGGTTCCTCTGCAGTCAGAGTTTCTAGATTAGCTGTAGAAAAGAATGAATAATAAGTTTTAAAGAATAATGTGACGGGGGTAATGCCCCCTGCTCTTCCACTCTCCCCATCACACTCAGCACGAGTCTGTGCCATTGGAAAATACCTACAAGAAAGTTAGCCCAGTTCAGGAATAGCATGAAGTGCGTGAGCCAGGGAAACTGAATTGTATCCAAGCTGTGACTCGGAGCTGTCCTTAAGGACTGGCAAGTGAGAGTACTGAGGATTAATGAATTCTGTCTGTGTGACCCTGGCAGTGCCTATGTCCCAGTCCCATCGCTGCCCCCATAATGGATGGTCCAGAGTTCGGCCATTTTCACATGTCTGCAGGTAATTGTAAAGTCAGCAGTTACTTTTCTCATTTTTCAAATTTCCTTTGAAAATTGCTCTGGGTAAAAGTTCCCATGGAGATTTGTAACTGAGTTTTCTGCAAGAATTTTTTTCCCTTTCAATCAGTTTTTGCCTCTGTCCCCAGGAACACCTGATAAATGCAGGTAGGTATATGCACATTTTGTACATTACTTATCTCTTTGCCTATGTCAATGGCTTTTGAGAACTGCCCTGTGTACTATGACATGCAGCCACATGCAGCAGGATAAGTTTAGCTCTCATGAGCAGGCGTGGCGAGCGGGATCTATTCACGTGCCAAAGAAGGAAAGTACCTGTTAGTAGGTTACTGTCAGACTGAGCACTGTGCAGAGGCAGCTGCTTGCCCACCGTGTCCAGACTGGCTGGGTGGCTTCCACTCCTCTCTCTGCTTCTGTAAGGCAGGGGTGGGGGAGGATCATGTCACTCACTGAAAACATTTTTCATTCTCTAGCATCCTATTTTCAGTCAGGTCCAGTACTCCACAACTTCACCTATTCTGAATTCATTTCTTTATTGGTGTTTACTGGGAGACTATGTCTCTGCCACCTCCCCCAGGCAGTTCCTACATGAACCTTCCAACCTCATTGAAAATGATTTCATAAACCCATGGACAATTCTGAATCTTCCATGTAGTTGCACAGTGCACAGGTGCTTTTATTGTGCATTTTGTTATTATTTAATAATGATCTGGAAAGAAAAAAAAGATACCTCCTGTGTTACTTCTTCATTGACTATCTACTAGTGTAAAGCAGTGTATTAAAAGCTTTATATACTAACATCAACTATTGTAAAGTATGTGTACATAAGTGTAAAATATGTGATAAACTTCGATATATTACTGCAAAGTATGTGTTATGCATACTAGTGCAAAGTACGTGCATTAAAAGCATCAGTGCATTAATGCAAAGTGTGTGATCCATTAGTGTAAAGTACGTGCATTAAAAGCATCAGTGCATTAATGCAAAGTGTGTGATCCATTAGTGTAAAGTACGTGCATTAAAAGCATCAGTGCATTAATGCAAAGTATGTGTGTTCCATTAGTGTACAGTATGTGTCTTATAATATAAATTGTGTTAAAGCACTGATGTACTACTGCATACTAGTATAAAGTACATGTATTAACGGCATTGGTGTACTAATACAAAGTATGCATATCCATGAACTAGTGTAAAGTACGTGTGTTAAAGAGTTGATATACTAGTAAAATACTATACTACCTTCACTGCTACGCTCGTTTCTGCACCTGCTGCCTTTCAGCCACACTGGGGGCTAAGTCCATGCCGGAAACCGGCTACCGGACCAAGGCACACCTCTGAGGGATATCTGAGATCACTTCAGGAATTCTCGACTGGGGGAGGGACCCTTAGGTATCACCGCAGGAGAGCGGGGCGCGATCTTCTTTAAGGTAAATTTTGTTTCTTCTTTGCTGTAATTCTTAACACTATTCTAGTGTGTGGGACAGTGTCCACATCTGCTAGGAGACGGAGAGATACTGAAGAGCTGAGGTTACTGCAGGGGTATATCTAGAGTGACGTCAGCTTTGAAATCTGACTCCGTCTCTCATCTACTAGCAGAAGAGAACAATACCCATTGGTCCTGAGTCCATCTGTCTACACTAAGGAAAACAAAAATATCAGGTAAGTAATTTCTCCAATGTTAAAAATAGATATACTAGTGCAAAGTATGTGCATTGTGTCCATGTAATTTGTACCTGTTATTTATGAATATGAACAAGAAGGGCCAAATGTGCATGTGGAAATGTGTGCGCTCTTATTTAGCATATATGTACTTCTGGCTTAACTGATTGCTTCTTACCCAAACAGTGCACACAATCAGGCTGATTCTGTAAGGTTTACGGGAAAACGGGTGCTCAGTGTTGAGTGTCTGCTCTCCCAATGCGCACCCAGCCACCTCTCCTGGGCACGTGATCCTGTATTTAAATGAGGGGTCTTGTGATAAAACGGAGGTGCTAGGGACAATAGTGCATCCCTAGCGCCTCCTTGGCAGTGGAACCCCAGGTGAGGTGGCAGTCAGCGGGGTCAGGAAATGACTCCATTTTACGAGCACCAGTTTTCTGAACCCACTGACAGCCATGGATTAGGAAAATGGACACCAGTAAAACTGAGTGTCTGTTTCCCTATCCTGACTGGCTGGCAATTTATTTATTTATTTTTACATTTTTGGTTTCTCCCACTTAATATCGCTAGGATAACTAATAGCCTCATCAGCATGCATTTGCATGTGATGAGCACTATTAGTTTCGGGGGTGGGGGTTTAGACGCACTTTGGATATGCTAAACCCCTTACTGTATAAGGGGTAGTGGACGTGCATCAAAAACGCGCATCCAACCACAGATAAAACGCTGCACTCAGCGGAGCGCACTTTACAGAATCGGCCTGTTTGAGAAAGCCCGCGTGAACTTCTGACTGAACCCTTCTAACAGTGCGCACACTAAGAAATCCTGTATGAAATTCTGGCTTAACTAAATAAGGATACGTTTTAGACAGGTTACTTTATCTGAGTAAATGCAGTTCTTAGGCCACGGTGCAGAGCTGATCATCGCAAGGCTAAAAACTAGCACAGCATGATCTATTGTTAGAAATAAGGTGCACTGGCAGAGCTGTGTGTGTGAGGGTCTCAGTACTGGAATAGCAGGGGGTGCTGCAGGGCAGGAGTGAAGTGCATTGGCAGAGCTGTGTGTCAGGGTCTCAGTACTGGAATAGCAGGGGGTGCTGCAGGGCAGGAGTGAGGTGCACTGGCAGAGCTGTGTGTGTGAGGGTCTCAGTACTGGAATAGCAGGGGGTGCTGCAGGGCAGGAGTGAGGTGCATTGGCAGAGCTGTGTGTGAGGGTCTCAGTACTGGAATAGCAGGAGGCGCTGCAGGGCAGGAGTGAGGTGCATTGGCAGAGCTGTGTGTGAGGGTCTCAGTACTGGAATAGCAGGGGGTGCTGCAGGGCAGGAGTGAGGTGCATTGGCAGAGCTGTGTGTGAGGGTCTCAGTACTGGAATAGCAGGGGGTGCTGCAGGGCAGGAGTGAGGTGCATTGGCAGAGCTGTGTGTGAGGGTCTCAGTACTGGAATAGCAGGAGGCGCTGCAGGGCAGGAGTGAGGTGCATTGGCAGAGCTGTGTGTGAGGGTCTCAGTACTGGAATAGCAGGGGGTGCTGCAGGGCAGGAGTGAGGTGCATTGGCAGAGCTGTGTGTGAGGGTCTCAGTACTGGAATAGCAGGAGGTGCTGCAGGCCAGGAGTGAGGTGCATTGGTAGAGCTGTGTGTGAGGGTCTCAGTACTGGAATAGCAGCGGGTGCTGCAGGGCAGGAGTGAGGTGCATTGGCAGAGCTGTGTGTGAGGGTCTCAGTACTGGAATAGCAGGAAGTGCTGCAGGGCAGGAGAGGTGCATTGGCAGAGCTGTGTCAGGGTCTCAGTACTGGAATAGCAGGGGGTGCTGCAGGGCAGGAGTGAGGAGCATTGGCAGAGCTGTGTGTGAGGGTCTCTGTACGGGGATAGCAGGAGGTGCTGCAGGGCAGGAGTGAGGTGCATTGGTAGAGCTGTGTGTGTGTGTGAGGGTCTCAGTACTGGAATAGCAGGGGGTGCTGCAGGGCAGGAGTGAGGTGCATTGGTAGAGCTGTGTGTGTGTGAGGGTCTCAGTACTGGAATAGCAGAGGGTGCTGCAGGGCAGGAGTGAGGTGCATTGGCAGAGCTGTGTGTGTGTGAGGGTCTCAGTACTGGAATAGCAGGGGGTGCTGCAGGGCAGGAGTGAGGTGCATTGGCAGAGCTGTGTGTGAGGGTCTCAGTACTGGAATAGCAGGAGGTGCTGCAGGCCAGGAGTGAGGTGCATTGGTAGAGCTGTGTGTGAGGGTCTCAGTACTGGAATAGCAGCGGGTGCTGCAGGGCAGGAGTGAGGTGCATTGGTAGAGCTGTATGTGTGTGAGGGTCTCAGTACTGGAATAGCAGGGGGTGCTGCAGGGCAGGAGTGAGGTGCATTGGCAGAGCTGTGTGTGTGTGAGGGTCTCAGTACTGGAATAGCAGGAGGTGCTGCAGGGCAGGAGTGAGGTGCATTGGCAGAGCTGTGTGTGAGGGTCTCAGTACTGGAATAGCAGGGGGTGCTGCAGGGCAGGAGTGAAGTGCATTGGCAGAGCTGTGTGTGAGGGTCTCAGTACTGGAATAGCAGGGGGTGCTGCAGGGCAGGAGCGAGGTGCATTGGCAGAGCTGTGTGTGTGTGAGGGTCTCAGTACTGGAATAGCAGGGGGTGCTACAGGGCAGGAGTGAGGTGCATTGACAGAGCTGTGTGTGAGGGTCTCAGTACTGGAATAGCAGGGGGTGCTACAGGGCCGGAGTGAGGTGCATTGGCAGAGCTATGTGTGAGGGTCTCAGTACTGGAATAGCAGGAGGTGCTGCAGGGCAGGAGTGAGGTGCATTGGCAGAGCTGTGTGTGAGGGTCTCAGTACTGGAATAGCAAGGGGTGCTGCAGGGCAGGTGCATTGGCAGAGCTGTGTGTGTCTTAGTACTGGAATAGCAGGAGGTGCTGCAGCTAAGGAATGAGGTACATTGGTAGAGCTGTGTGTGAGGGTCTCAGTACTGGAATAGCAGGGGGTGCTGCAGGGCAGGAGTGAGGTGCATTGGCAGAGCTGTGTGTGAGAGTCTCAGTACTGGAATAGCAGGAGGTGCTGCAGGGCGGGAGTGAGGTGCATTCACAGAGCTGTGTGTGTGTGAGGGTCTCAGTACTGGAATAGCAGGGGGTGCTGCAGGGCAGGAGTGAGGTGCATTGGCAGAGCTGGGTGTGAGGGTCTCAGTACTGGAATAGCAGGAGGTGCTGCAGGCCAGGAGTGAGGTGCATTGGTAGAGCTGTGTGTGAGGGTCTCAGTACTGGAATAGCAGCGGGTGCTGCAGGGCAGGAGTGAGGTGCATTGGTAGAGCTGTATGTGTGTGAGGGTCTGAGTACTGGAATAGCAGGGGGTGCTGCAGGGCAGGAGTGAGGTGCATTGGCAGAGCTGTGTGTGTGTGAGGGTCTCAGTACTGGAATCGAAGGAGGTGCTGCAGGGCAGGAGTGAGGTGCATTGGCAGAGCTGTGTGTGAGGGTCTCAGTACTGGAATAGCAGGGGGTGCTGCAGGGCAGGAGTGAGGTGCATTGGCAGAGCTGTGTGTGGGGTCTCAGTACTGGAATAGCAGGAGGCACTGCAGGGCAGGAGTGAGGTGCATTGGCAGAGCTGTGTGTGAGGGTCTCAGTACTGGAATAGCAGGGGGTGCTGCAGGGCAGGAGTGAGGTGCATTGGCAGAGCTGTGTGTGAGGGTCTCAGTACTGGAATAGCAGGAGGCGCTGCAGGGCAGGAGTGAGGTGCATTGGCAGAGCTATGTGTGAGGGTCTCAGTACTGGAATAGCAGGGGGTGCTGCAGGGCAGGAGTGAGGTGCATTGGCAGAGCTGTGTGTGAGGGTCTCAGTACTGGAATAGCAGGGGGTGCTGCAGGGCAGGAGTGAGGTACATTGGCAGAGCTGTGTGTGAGGGTCTCAGTACTGGAATAGCAGGGGGTGCTGCAGGGCAGGAGTGAGGTGCATTGGCAGAGCTGTGTGTGAGGGTCTCAGTACTGGAATAGCAGGAGGTGCAGGGTGGGAGTGAGGTGCATTGGCAGAGCTGTGTCAG
The DNA here is from genome assembly GCF_901001135.1 of Rhinatrema bivittatum. NCBI lineage: Eukaryota > Metazoa > Chordata > Amphibia > Gymnophiona > Rhinatrematidae > Rhinatrema > Rhinatrema bivittatum. Next base: position 45,184,753 of record NC_042633.1, read on the forward strand.
GGTCTCAGTACTGGAATAGCAGGGGGTGCTGCAGGGCAGGAGTGAGGAGCATTGGCAGAGCTGTGAGAGAGGGTCTCTGTACGGGGATAGCAGGAGGTGCTGCAGGGGAGGAGTGAGGTGCATTGGTAGAGCTGTGTGTGAGGGTCTCAGTACTGGAATAGCAGGGGGTGCTGCAGGGCAGGAGTGAGGTGCATTGGTAGAGCTGTGTGTGAGGGTCTCAGTACTGGAATAGCAGGGGGTGCTGCAGGGCAGGAGTGAGGTGCATTGGTAGAGCTGTGTGTGTGTGAGGGTCTCAGTACTGGAACAGCAGGAGGTGCTGCAGGGCGGGGAGTGAGGTGCATTGGCAGAGCTGTGTGTGTGTGAGGGTCTCAGTACTGGAATAGCAGGGGGTGCTGCAGGGCAGGAGTGAGGTGCATTGGCAGAGCTGTGTGTGAGGGTCTCAGTACTGGAATAGCAGGGGGTGCTGCAGGGCAGGAGTGAGGTGCATTGGCAGAGCTGTGTGTGTGTGAGGGTCTCAGTACTGGAATAGCAGGAGGTGCTGCAGGCCAGGAGTGAGGTGCATTGGCAGAGCTGTGTATGAGGGTCTCAGTACTGGAATAGCAGGGGGTGCTGCAGGGCAGGAGTGAGGTGCATTGGCAGAGCTGTGTGTGTGTGAGGGTCTCAGTACTGGAATAGAAGGAGGTGCTGCAGGGCAGGAGTGAGGTGCATTGGCAGAGCTGTGTGTGAGTGAGGGTCTCAGTACTGGAATAGAAGGAGGTGCTGCAGGCCAGGAGTGAGGTGCATTGGTAGAGCTGTGTATGAGGGTCTCAGTACTGGAATAGCAGGGGGTGCTGCAGGGCAGGAGTGAGGTGCATTGGCAGAGCTGTGTGTGTGTGAGGGTCTCAGTACTGGAATAGAAGGAGGTGCTGCAGGGCAGGAGTGAGGTGCATTGGCAGAGCTGTGTGTGAGGGTCTCAGTACTGGAATAGCAGGGGGTGCTGCAGGGCAGGAGTGAGGTGCATTGGCAGAGCTGTGTGTGAGGGTCTCAGTACTAGAATAGCAGGGGGTGCTGCAGGGCAGGAGTGAGGTGCATTGGCAGAGCTGTGTGTGAGGGTCTCAGTACTGGAATAGCAAGGGGTGCTGCAGGGCAGGTGCATTGGCAGAGCTGTGTGTGTCTTAGTACTGGAATAGCAGGAGGTGCTGCAGCTAAGGAATGAGGTACATTGGTAGAGCTGTGTGTGAGGGTCTCAGTACTGGAATAGCAGGGGGTGCTGCAGGGCAGGAGTGAGGTGCATTGGCAGAGCTGTGTGTGAGGGTCTCAGTACTGGAATAGCAGGGGGTGCTGCAGGGCAGGAGTGAGGTGCATTGGCAGAGCTGTGTGTGAGGGTCTCAGTACTGGAATAGCAGGGGGTGCTGCAGGGCAGGAGTGAGGTGCATTGGCAGAGCTGTGTGTGAGGGTCTCAGTACTGGAATAGCAGGGGGTGCTGCAGGGCAGGAGTGAGGAGCATTGGCAGAGCTGTGTGTGAGGGTCTCAGTACTGGAATAGCAGGGGTGCTGCAGGGCAGGAGTGAGGAGCATTGGCAGAGCTGTGTGTGAGGGTCTCAGTACTGGAATAGCAGGGGTGCTGCAGGGCAGGAGTGAGGAGCATTGGCAGAGCTGTGTGTGAGGGTCTCAGTACTGGAATAGAAGGAGGTGCTGCAGGGCAGGTGCATTGGCAGAGCTGTGTGTGAGGGTCTCAGTACTGGAATAGCAGGAGGTGCTGCAGCTAAGGAATGAGGTACATTGGTAGAGCTGTGTGTGTGCAGTTCTCAGTACTGGATTGGCAGGTGCCAATATGATTTGTAGATAATAATTCTAGTACTACAAATGATCTTTCTCATGTCAGTCACTGATGAAAGTTGAGGCACAAAAGCACTGCAGTTGTTCTTTTTTCATCACTCATAATGCTAAATAAAAGTGAAATTAGAATAAAGGCTATTCTTGGTGTACCTCAGCAGATTGCTCTCCAGTGCTTCCGCTGGGGTAGCTGCTCGGAAGCTTTGCCTCCTCATAAGCTCCTTGGGTTGCTGACCTGGCTCTCGGTACCTCTCCTCCAGTAGTCGTAGGGGGACATTTCTGGTGACGGGGTGCACAATGACAGCTTCACTTCCTTCCGAAATAATTTTGCGGTTGCCCACATAGAATCGAACCAGAGCTGGGATATTATCAAATTGTTCCTGCTCAAACTGAAAGAGAGTGCGGGAATAGCCTTTCTTGGGTCGGAGCACTACCCGGATGATCTTGAAGTGCAGCGCCTCTTGTCCGAACTTACAGGTGAGGACGTAGTCTCCAGGACTGGAACGTGAATCTCTGATTAAGAAATGGCCATCGGTCTGCAGAAGAGCTTCAGCCTCCTGTGGAAATGGAAGGAACCCGCGTGACCTGCATTAGCACAGCTGAACCGAGGGCTAGTAGAAAAGGTTTTGTTTTCTTCCAGAAATACCAAAATCTTTACAGGGCAGCCACTCTGAAAGGGGGGGGAAGCATGAGGAGGGCGCTAGAGTCTGGCACCCGAGATTTAATGCTACCCCAAGCAGGCTCAGGAAGCAAAAGCCCAAGGGAGTGGTACAGCTTTGAGGTGAAATTCTCTGCATGAAAGAAGAGCAGGATCTGGGGGTGAGCATATCTGATGATCTTAAAGTGATAGGAAAAGCTAGAAAGATGCTGGACTGCATGGGGAGAGGAATGGTCAGCGGTGAGATATTGCCCCTGGTGAGACCTCACTGGGAATACTGAGTGCAAGGCTGGAGACCGCACCTTCAAAAGGATAGAAACAGGTTGGAGTCGCTCCAGTGGGAGGCTACTGAAATGGTCAGTGGTGTTTGTTCTATCTTTCAACATCCTTATTAATCAAAGCAGATAAAACAAGTTCAGTAGATTGCAATACAATTCTCCGGTTAGAACATTCCCAGAAACAAGAGAATCTTTTTCCCATCTTTTATGGCTCTATTCCTCATTCCTCCCTCGCCCCTCTCTCTCTCGTTCCCTCCCTCCAGTACAGTGGTCTTCATTCTCAAGCACAGAGGGATAGACTTAAAGATCTAAGCATGTACATCCTAGAGGAAAGGCAGGAGCCATTTAAATATCTCAGAGACTTACATGCACAGGCAGCGAGCCTCTAGCAGGTGGGGTGAATGGGGGTTGAGAGTTATCTGAGGAGATATTCCTTTACAGAGCGAGGGTAGCGGAGACCTGCAGCATCCTCCCAGTGCAAATGCTGGAGACAAGGGCAGGATCTGAAGTCAAGCAAGCACGGAACATGGGATTGAGGGAGGGGAAAGGATTGTAGAGCTAAGCTGTAGGTGCAGATGGGCAGATTGGGTAGGTCATATGCCTTTTTCTGCCATCATTTTTCTCTATTTCTATGTTATCTGATGGTGAACCAGACTGAAGGGAAACACAATGTATTCACAATGACCAGAAAAGAACTTTGTCCGTCTCAGGACATACAGTGCACAGCCGAAGCTAATTGTGTGGGAATAACTTACTGCAGCTGCTTTGTCAGAGCAAAGATTTTATTATTCAGATGATTCAGCATTCTCCAATTTAAGGTCTCTCCTTGTCTCCCAACTTGCTCTCACCAGAGGGTCACTACACAGCTTAAATCCTTCCTGCCCTCCCATGGGAGGTGTCTAGAGGGCCAGACTGCATTCCACAGAAAGGGCATCTACCTCTCTGGAGAGGGTGGGCAGGGTACCAGGTCACATTCTATAGGAAGGGTATTTACCTATACTGCAGATCCCTAAAGGCTTGAAGAAAGAGTAATATTTCTGCATGGGGTTAACTGCACAGAGTTGCAGTTACTACCATAAACAAATTGCTGGGCAGACTAGATGGACCATTTGGTCTTTAGCTGCTGTCATTACTATGTTATGTTACCTCACTGGAGAAGGTGGGCAGGGTTCCAGGTCACATTCTACAGGAAGAGCATTTACTTCTCTGGAGAAAGTGGGCAGGGTACCAGGTCACATTCTATAGGAAGGGTATTTACCTATACTGCAGATCCCTAAAGGCTTGAAGAAAGAGATAGTGTAACGTTTCTGCATGGGGTTAATTGCACAGAGTAGCAGTTACTACTATAAACAAATTGCTGGGCAGACTAGATGATGGACCATTTGGTCTTTAGCTGCTGTCATTACTATGTTATGTTACCTCGCTGGCGAAGGTGGGCAGGGTTCCAGGTCACGTTCTACAGGAAGCGTATTTACTTCTCTGGAGAAGGTGGGCAGGGTTCCATGTCACGGTGTACAGGAAGGGCCTCTACCTCTCTGGAGAAGGTGGACAGGATACCAGGTCACGTTCTACAGGAAGGGCCTCTACCTCTCTGGAGAAGGTGGGCAGGGTACCAGGTCACGTTCTACAGGAAGTGCCTCTACCTCTCTGGAGAAGGTGGGCAGGGTTCCAGGTCACGTTCTACAGGAAGAGCATTTACTTCTCTGGAGAAGGTGGGCAGGGTACCAGGTCACATTCTATAGGAAGGGTATTTACCTATACTGCAGATCCCTAAAGGCTTGAAGAAAGAGATAGTGTAACGTTTCTGCATGGGGTTAATAGCACAGAGTAGCAGTTACTACTATAAACAAATTGCTGGGCAGACTAGATGATGGACCATTTGGTCTTTAGCTGCTGTCATTACTATGTTATTTTACCTCGCTGGCGAAGGTGGTCAGGGTTCCAGGTCACGTTCTACAGGAAGCGTATTTACTTCTCTGGAGAAGGTGGGCAGGGTTCCATGTCACATTCTACAGGAAGGGTATTTACCTCTCTGGAGAAGGTGGACAGGATACCAGGTCACGTTCTACAGGAAGGGCCTCTACCTCTCTGGAGAAGGTGGGCAGGGTTCCAGGTCACATTCTGCAGGAAGGGCCTCTACCTCTCTGGAGAAGGTGGGCAGGGTTCCAGGTCACATTCTGCAGGAAGGGCATTTACCTCTCTGGAGAAGGTGGGTAGGGTACCAGATCACGTTTTACAGGAAGAGCATTTACTTCTCTGGAGAAGGTGGACAGGGTACCAGGTCACCTTCTACAGGAAGGGCCTCTACCTCTCTGGAGAAGGTGGGCAGGGTTCCAGGTCACGTACTGCAGGAAAGATATTTTCCTGTGGGGAGTGTGACCAGAATTTCAGGCCACATTTTGCAGGAAGGGTAATTACCTTGCGTGGAAGGGGTCCGTGGTACCAGGCATGGCTCCGCAGTTCTTCAGAATTCAATTTTAACTCCTCTTCAAGTTCTTTCTTCAGCTTTTCTTTCATGGATTCCATCTATTACTCCTGCTAGTTTCCTGAAAAATGAAATTGTTTTCTTAAGGAATCCAGTAAAGGTTTCTCTTGGGATCTACAGCTGAAATTTCCTGTTTCTCGCGTGATCCATCAGTGGAAAAATAAAGCAGCCATTCCACGCAGACCTAAAGCAGTTTACATTTCAGGACAAACTTTCGGCGGTGTGTATGTATGAATAAAACATTAACCTCCCTCCTCCTCCTCTATTCCCTTGGACCCTCTGCCATGTTTAGAACACAGAGCACCAAAGGGAGGGAAGGAGTGTGGGGGTCAGTGCCATCTTTAGACAAATAGTTGGAAGACATCAGGGGTGGAAGCTAAGTATGGAGGATGGCAACCTCAAGTCACATCCCCCCTCCCCCTACCTTTTACAGGAAGAACTCTAAGGGCCTTATATGCCAGCAAGAAACCCTTGGCCAGTTTCAGCCACCCAGTAAAAGTACCATTAAAATTACTGATGGCATCAATCAGTCCAGAGCATGGCCCAAATCTGAGCTCTTACACACTCCACAATGACAGAAATTCCCACAGCTGGATGCTATCTCCAGAGCATTTGGATTTACCTGCCTTTCTAGAGAGTCATGGGGACCATCAGCACCACGCATGGTCCCCACCGAGCCCTGCTGATCCTGCTTGTCAGGTCAAGTGGGAACCAGAAGGCTGGACTGCACTGTGACTTCAGAAAGTGACTAAAAATTGCATTTTATCTAGCAAGCTCAATCTGATTCATGTGTGAGGGTAACTTTACCCAACACTGTCTAATCTTAACCCAAAATTCCTTTCATATTACATCAAAAGATGACCTTGTGGTCTGTAGGAGCACCACAACAGGTCTGTCAAATCCATCACTGTTCCCACATTTCACCCAGGTCAGAGGAGGGGGGGGGGTGTTTGAGAGCTATTTTCTCAATAGGAAAGTGTGGAAAACATCCCCCCCCCCAAAAAAAAAGTCTGTAGTAATATAAAAAGCTTTAGAAGATGACCTGCCGTTGCTATTCCTGCTGTACTGCCAATGATATAGACCTGAGCACAAAGCACAGGGCTGCTTCTGCCGGGCCCGGGGGTACCAGTGCACTCTGCCGGGCCCGGGGGTACCAGTGCACTCTGCCCTGCTCAGGGACCCGGCTTTGGTTTCCAGTGCAGTGTGACAGACTGCATTTACCGCAGTTTGCCGCTAGAGGGAGCAGGCTGGAAGGGAGTCACAGTGGACTGGAGCCTCCTGGGACATGTAGTCTTCAGGTGTGCTGGGCGGGCAGGACAGGAAGTGATATTTGAGGGGGGCCAGCTGCTCAATTAAAGACAATTAAACAGCTGAAGCCTATTAGGGAGATTAAAGCTAGAGAGAAAAGAAAACGCACAAACCTGAAGAGGAAGAGTTGTCTATGGCCAGAAGTCCGAGAATAAGCAATAGCGGTAGGAATTTTGTTTGCTTGATGGTTAGGAGGCAGCTAGTTGGGGAATATCGATGGTAAATGGACTGAGTAAAGAGACTGCGACAGCATTGAGCCTTTAATTTCCTGTTTAGATGATCTGCTGTGTTAAGCCAAGAATAGAATCCGTAGCAAAGCCCCTACATGGAAACAAACCGAGATAAGCTGTTGTGCTTGGAAATAAAGTGTGTAAAATGTGTAGGGAGCTCCTGTGCTGCACTCCTGCCCTGAAGAGATTACACGGACATAGCAGCACGGTAAAGGGTGGTGCATGAAAACCAGTCAGCCCCCATGAGATTCACCCCCTTACCCAGCAACATAACACCATCTTCCACCACCAGCATGGCCAAGTGCATCACAGCCATTGTACCCTACCAAAACACAAAACCTAAACCCTGTCAGAGCGCACAGGAGGGGTTCAGACCCCAAGAAGGCAGCAGACTCTGCCCAGGGACCTGTACTCGCTCTGGCAGCCAGGAGTGACGTCCGGTTGCAACGAAGGTAAGCGCTGCCACCATCCCATTACTGCAAAGCAAACGTGTTCCAACAGGTGAATTATGCAACCTGCTAGTCTACCCTTCCCTACACGGGGTGGGGAATAGCTGGGTAAACCAGGAGCAGTAAGCAGCATTATCTAGAAGTGCTGGGGAGAGAGTTACAGCCAGTCATACCTTCTCTTACAATGATAACTATGGGGAGAGGTTCAGGCAGCCAGTGAACTTGTTACACAATTATTTGCATTGCCTCCTGCTGGGCAAGGCTGGAACTGCAGGAGCTGAGGGCTCCCCCCCTCCCCTCCCATACCCAGTGCTCCTGCACCATCCCCTACAGCTCCTGCTGGGAGAGGCTGGGACTGCAGGAGCTGTGACTTCCCCCATACCCAGTGCTTCTGCACCATTCCCTACAGCGCCTCCTGCTGGGAGAGGCTGGGACTGCAGGAGCTGTGACTCCCCCCATACCCAGTGCTCCTGCACCATTCCCTACAGCGCCTCCTGCTGGGAGAGGCTGGGACTGCAGGAGCTGTGACTTCCCCCATACCCAGCACTCCTGCACCATTCCCTACAGCGCCTCCTGCTGGGAGAGGCTGGGACTGCAGGAGCTGTGACTCCCCCCATACCCAGTGCTCCTGCACCATCCCCTACAGCTCCTGCTGGGAGAGGCTGGGACTGCAGGAGCTGTGACTTCCCCCATACCCAGTGCTCCTGCACCATTCCCTACAGCGCCTCCTGCTGGGACTGCAGGAGCTGTGACTCCCCCCATACCCAGTGCTCCTGCACCATTCCCTACAGCGCCTCCTGCTGGGAGAGGCTGGGACTGCAGGAGCTGTGACTTCCCCCATACCCAGCACTCCTGCACCATTCCCTACAGCGCCTCCTGCTGGGAGAGGCTGGGACTGCAGGAGCTGTGACTCCCCCCCATACCCAGTGCTCCTGCATCATTCCCTACAGCGCCTCCTGCTGGGAGAGGCTGGGACTGCAGGAGCTGTGACTCCCCCCATACCCAGTGCTCCTGCATCATTCCCTACAGCGCCTCCTGCTGGGAGAGGCTGGGACTGCAGGAGCTGTGACTCTCCCCATACCCAGTGCTCTTGCACCATTCCCTACAGCGCCTCCTGCTGGGAGAGGCTGGGACTGCAGGAGCTGTGACTCCCCCCCCCCCCCCCCCCCATACCCAGTGCTCCTGCATCATTCCCTACAGCGCCTCCTGCTGGGAGAGGCTGGGACTGCAGGAGCTGTGACTCCCATACCCAGTGCTCCTGCACCATTCCCTACAGCGCCTCCTGCTGGGAGAGGCTGGGACTGTAGGAGCTGTGACTCCCCCCCCCCCCCCCAATATCCAGAGCTCCTGCACCATTCCCTCCAGTGCCTCCTGCTGGGAGAGGCTGGGACTGCAGGAGCTGTGACCCCCATATACCCAGTGCTCCTGCATCATTCCCTACAGCGCCTCCTGCTGGGAGAGGCTGGGACTGCAGGAGCTGTGAATCCCCCCCCCCATACCTAGTGCTCCTGCACCATTCCCTACAGCAGCTCCTGCTGGGAGAGGCTGGGACTGCAGGAGCTGTGACCCCCATACCCAGTGCTCCTGCACCATTCCCTACAGTGCCTCCTGCTGGGAGAGGCTGGGACTTAAGGAGTCTTGATATAAAATATATGTATTAAGGTGAATGCCTGAGAACAGATGATTTGGGGAGCAGCATGTTTATATGTATTATAGAGACTTTGTTATGGATGCACATTCTTTGAGCCCAGATTTTGCACTGCAGATTGACATCTGGAAAAGCTCACTGCTTATTCCAAGGACCACCCCACCCACCCAAGAAACAAAGGCATCTTTCCTTTCCAAGACTGTTGTGCAGACCTTCTCCTACGGACCTGTGTGTTTAGGCAAATTCCAGCACCCTACAGTTAATGATTAACAAAAAAACAAAGCATTCACGGCAGATCTGAAGTGCCCAGCGCTTAACACTTTGGAGGTAAGGGCTTCTGGCTCCTTCTTTGCTCCCTGACACATTTGCAGCTCGTCGGGCAGCAGATGGTTAAGCGTACAGGGAATGAGTCACTTTATATAATGCAGAAATTAAAGAGATGAGATTCTGGCAGCTGCACTACCTGCTGCCCCCTGGGCCCAAATACAGTCCAAGAAACTTGTTCCTGCTTGGGGTTATTTCCTCCCATTCATTTCCTGCTTATCAGTTTGGGTTTTTTTTTTTTGCATACTTTCTCTAGCTCAAAGAACTGAGTGTGCTTTTTACCAGGAAAGTGTTTCCATGTGCAAGGTCTGTCAGAGCCTGAGGTTCCCTTTCTCCTGCACTTAGGTTTCGGTGGTCCTGTCTCGCTTGGGTTTAGTTGGTCTACTCACCCCCCCCCCCCCCAAGGTATGACCCCTGCCATGTACAGCAAGCATGTCTTTCCTCATAGGTTGTCACTTCTCCAAAATACTCTGTCTCTTTCTGGCTGGGTCAGGTGAATTAACACCTTCCCCAAAATTATCATCGCAAAGTTAAATCAAAGAAGAAAACCCTAAAATGAAAGATTTAAAGACACACACCAGGTGTCTCAAATTCTTATTTATCTCCTCCATAGATAAATGTATCTTCCGTTTACAACACAATCATTCCTTTAATCTTTTGGCTGCATTCATGGGATGGGAGAGTGCAGTGCATGAAGAATGTGCAGACATGCTAATCACACCTTAGAAGCTAAGGAAACATGGGGGATCTCATGATGACCACTTTCCTTCCGTGGCACAGAGCTTCATGCATGTTCCTTATCTGAATTTCTCTGTTAGGAGTTTCTTGTGTAAACAGAAGAGTTGATTTTCCCCATCTAGGCAAGAAATGGGGTCAGCTGGTGCCCCCAGGAACTAACCAATGGCAGTGCAGCTTTCAAAATGCACGATGACATCACAGTGATTGCAGTGAAAGTGAACTGGCCTGTCCCCCCCCCCTATCCCCCAATGAATTCTCCATGTATGAAAGCAGCTGGATGAAGGATTAAGACCACAATCATATAAGCATAAACTAGTTTTCCAGTAGGAAGCTGGGTTGAAAGTTTCTATAATCAAATTCACGGCACAGTTTAACGTTAACTCTTGAGGCAGCAAGCAAATAGGAGCTCAAAATATGTGCCAAATAGAGCAACAAGCTGAGAGGAGTCTCTCAGACATGATGTACCTGCCCAAAAATCTGTTATGTACACAACTTGATTTGTGTTTGTTTTGTGTGTACCTCTCTTCACTATCTAATGCTTTCATTAGGATGGGATTTCCATGAGATAACACCTAAGCGACTTCTATATATATCTATCATTTTATATATTATATATATAATTCTAAGCAATAGGCACAGTTTTTACAGGCTGTGCTAGGGAATAAAGAACATAAGAAATTGCTATGCTAGGTCAGACCAAGGGTCCATCAAGCCCAGCATCCTGTTTCCAACAGTGGCCAAACCAGGCCACAAGAACCTGGCAATTACCCAAACACTAAGAAGATCCCATGCTACTGATGCAATTAATAGCAGTGTCTATTCCCTATGTAAACTTAATACAGTTAATGGACTTCTCCAAGAACTTATCCAATCCTTTTTTGAACACAGCTACACTAACTGCACTAACCACATCCTCTGGCAACAAGTTCCAGAGCTTTGTGCAATGAGTGAAAAATAATTTTCTCTGATTAGTCTTAAATGTGCTACTTGCTAACTTCATGGAATGCCCTCTAGTCCTTCTATTATCCAAAAGTGTAAATAACTGATTCACATCTATTTTTCAAGACCTCTCATGATCTTAAAGGCCTCTTTCATATCCCCCCTCAGCTGTCTCTTCTCCAAACTGAACAGCCCTAGCCTCTTCAGTCTTTCCTCATAGAGGAGCTGTTTCATCTCCTTTATCATTTTGGTTGCCCTTCTCTGTACCTTCTCCATCATAACTATATCTTTTTTTGTGATGGAGAAGATACAGAGAGGATAAAGTATGCACCCTCTCTCCCCCCAACTAATCCACGACAATCTCAGGTTGAATGGAAATCAAAAGTTCCCAGGTATGGAAAGTGTAGGATAATCTTTAGCCTTGCTCTAATTATTGGATTTTATTTGATGTGACTGCTGCTTTGAAATATTTTATTAGTGTTTGGTACATTTTTTAAAATTTCATATCAGTTAATTATTGGATGCTATTCTATTCAACATCTGTTTTCAAATATTTATTCTTATTAGTATGGCTTTACTATTTGTTTTTATATACCGACATTCAATCTGAGATATCACATCGGTTTACAATGCAACTGAGGATATAAGAAGAGATTGGCTTGTGATTTACAATGTAACATTATTTCTAACAATTTAATTTAGGATGAAGCAAGGGGCAAAATAGTTTCTTACAGCTTAACTTGGCATAACTTAGAATGCACAAGAGTAACATTGTTTCTTACAGATTAACTTAGGATAAAACAAGAGAGCAACATTGTTTCTTATTGTTTAACTTAGCATGATTTAGTATAGAGCAACACTGTTTTTTTTTACTGTCTGACTTAGATTAAGTTTGAACAGGAGCAGGGGTGGATTCCCGCTGACGACCGGCCTGGGAATTCGCCGCCCTGGAGATACCATGTGGTCTGCCGAGCGTGGCTCTTGTCACTGCCGTGCTCGGCCGGCCACGTGACTAGAGCGACCGGCCCACCGGGGGATGCCCGATAGGCCAATCCACCCCTGAACAGGAGGCAGCAGTGGAGACAAACAGGAAGCTTTAGGGATGGTTATTATTATGTAATTGTTCATTAATAGGGAGCCAAAGAGATCTAGGGGTTGCTAAGACTGGGTGAGCTTATAAAGATGATAAAATTGTGTCAATAGTGATCTGGAATAGGCGGAGCAAACTATGCTGCTGGAGTCATAGTTGAAGGGTGGATTACTGGGGAGGGAAACTCATCTTTGTGCAATTGGTGGACAGGTCTTAGGTGGCTAGAGGAAAGGTGTTTTAGAAAGAGCCATGTTTTGAGGTTTCTTTTGAAGGATTGAGTCGTGGGATCCAATCTTAGATGAATAGGTAAGTTGTTCCAGAGGGAGGGTCCTGCCACAGAAAGTGCGTGCTCTCCTATTGTGGTCAGGTGTGTCATTTTGTGTGGCCAGGTGTCATTTTCAGTGAAGGTATTGGGAGTAGCCCGGTGTTGGTGGATCGGAGGTTCCTTTGGGGGGGGGGGGGGGGGGTGTAAAAATGAAGGGATGCATTCATCCAGTTAAACTTGTCATTGTAGAGGGCTTTGTGAATGAGAGTTAGGGCTTTGTATTGTATTCTGAACGGAATAGGTAGCCAGTGTAGCTTTTTGAGGATCGGTGAGATCTCATAAAAGATCTGATCATAAGTGATCTTGCTGCTGCCTTCTGTAATAACTGCAACCGTCTGAGGGAGGTGGATAGGAGACCCAAAAGGAGGGAGTTGCAGTAGTTGAGCTTGGAGGACTGTTCAGTAGTCATGGGTGAAAAGAAGTGGTTTGATTTTTTTTTATTTCATGGTTTTATTGTTTGATGTTTCTGTTTTTCCATTCTTGAATGATATGCATTGTCTAGCTTATTATTATTTTGATTTTTTTTATTTCATGGTTTTATTGTTTGATGTTTCTGTTTTTCCATTCTTGAATTATATACATTGTCTAGCTTATGAGTAGTATTATTTTGATTTTTTCTTTTATTTCATGGTTTATTGTTTGTTTTGTGAGGAATGGTGATGTTTCTGTTTTTCCATTCTTGAATGATATGCATTGTCTAGCTTATTATTATTTTGATTTTTTTTATTTCATGGTTTTATTGTTTGATGTTTCTGTTTTTCCATTCTTGAATTATATACATTGTCTAGCTTATGAGTAGTATTATTTTGATTTTTTCTTTTATTTCATGGTTTATTGTTTGTTTTGTGAGGAATGGTGATGTTTCTGTTTTTCCATTCTTGAATGATATGCATTGTCTAGCTTATTATTATTTTGATTTTTTTTATTTCATGGTTTTATTGTTTGATGTTTCTGTTTTTCCATTCTTGAATTATATACATTGTCTAGCTTATGAGTAGTATTATTTTGATTTTTTCTTTTATTTCATGGTTTATTGTTTGTTTTGTGAGGAATGGTGATGTTTCTGTTTTTCCATTCTTGAATGATATGCATTGTCTAGCTTATTACAATTTTCATCTGCATGTTTGTTTATACTTTATGATCACTTTTTTCTGTATTTTGTGAGCATCTGTGTTCTGCATTCCCAAGTGACATATTTTACTAGCATATAGGTTATGTGTAGGGATCTATGGCAGTTCTGCTTTTCTAATAGAGCACACCTGATTATATCAGGCCCTCCAGAGCAGCTGAGCTGCTCCGATTCATTCTCCTCCTCTTTACATGAATGGGAGCAGATCAGGGGATTTGTTCTCTTCTGGTAAAGAAGGATTTGGGGGTTTTGTCCTAACTGAAATCACCATGTACACATTTCTTAAACTCCTCTTTCAAGCCAGCCAGGAAATCTTTTTGGTGTAATAAAAGACTCGGACAGCCAATCGCTGCTATAGACGTTTTTTTACCATCTTCTAAAGCAGGGGCTCCCAACCTTTCTAACATTCAAAAGTGTTAGGGACCCCCTCCAGTCCCTATCAGCCTCACTCCCCTCGCCAGTCTCTCTCCTTCTCCCTCAGTCCCATCACCAGTGGTGCTGCAATTAGCTGCAGGGATTTCACCATGCTCTGTCCCTTTATCCCTATGCTAATCTCTCCTGCCCTCTCTCCTGAGTCCTCTTCTCTGGACCTCTCCTTCCTTGCCTCTTCCTGATCTCATCCTCTCTCATAGCCCCTTTACAAGTTCTTTCCCTCCTGCTTCTCTGCCTCCCCCCCCCCCCCATAGCACCTTCCTGAGTGCTCTCCCACTCACTCATGGCTTCTTCCTGAGTTTTCTCCACTCACCCTGTGTGCTGGCTCTCCTTCCCTCCACAGCCTTCTCCCCCAGAGATCCTCAGGGGAGTGGTCAAGCTGCTCTCTGATTCTCTCCCTTCTGGCAGACCTCTCTCTGGGAACCATTGCTCTAAAGGAATCTCATCCTCTCACCTGTCAGCAGTAGGCACCCACTGGTCTTCGTGTAGGTCTGCTCTCCTCCTAGTGCTTGCAGTACTGCTCCGAGGAGTGAGGGCACTGAACAGAAACCTCTGCCAGGGTGCAGGCCATCTTCAGCATCCTCTGAGTGGCCACTTACATTGATCCAGACGCTAAAACCCCACATGGAAGACAGAATCTGTCACCTGCAGGGTAGAAATGAGAATTACTCTACAGAAGGAAATGCAGTTTCTGGAGGTCTTGCAAAACTGAATTTCTTTTTCAATCAGTTTAAGTCCTGTGGTTTAGTTCCATCTCTGTCTGTCGAGTAACTTACACCCTTTCCTCCCCAGTCGCAATGTGGCTCTATAAGAGGGGAATGAATGCATGGTAGAAAAGTGTGGCAGCAGAGCCTCTGTGTTAGCAGGGGTCTGATTAATTTCCCTAATAGAGAGAGCATCCTAGATTAGAATAAAACAAAGCGTGACATGGCTGTATGTCCACCACATCTAGAACTGCCAGACCTCATCTAGCACTTGGCATTCCTGGGTACCTGGGCAGGTTTATGGCATTGCTGTCCTCAAAATGTATAATAGAGAGAGACAATATTATAATGCATCTCTTAATTTTGCATGTTAGGCACAGGTGGGAAACGCTGCCCTGAACTTCCTCAGCCTCCTATGCAGCCGTCACATTAAATCCGGGAAAGTACAAATATAGTACAAACAGCCCAAAGGCGGAGACAGGGAAGGATAACCTTCACATGAAAAAGATACACACTTTATTCAAATAAAATTTGAAGAAAAATCCTAGAAGCGGAATGAAATGAGGCAAGGAAAGGCAGGACCACTGTGTAAGGAATAAGGGGGAATATTAAAATATCCTATGCTTCTGCATTCCCCCAACCTCTTTTTAATGCAGTTAAAAGTACACAGACATACGTACGCGGCGAGACCTGCACCTACTTCTATATAGGCAGAGAAGGGTAACATTTGCACAAGGCTTGTTCTGCAGGTAAGTTCACCTTTCTCCTCCAAATCATGAATTCAGATGCTACAAGAAACTGGCAAAGTAAAAGGATCTCTGTGCCAGTCCTAGTTCGGGTGCCCCAGGAGTTTGGGCTTAGCATCTATCTTATTGCCAGACCCTGCACGCGAGGGACCTGCCAATGGCCATGCAGGTCCAGACTGGTATTATGCGGCATCTAATACTGCACTTGTGCTGCTCCCTGGCCCGGTTGGGACAGCTCTTCCTTGTTACCTGCAGATCTCTCCTCCCCCATGCCAGCTGCCCATTTCGCTGGTTGGAACTGCTCCCCTTTACCTCCTGCTTTCCTGTTCATGGGCCCCGTTTTTACCTCTGCACTTCCCGATCCAGCCTTCTCGGTGTGGGTCTATCCTGCTTCCTGAGCTCAGGCACAAGACAGAGACCTTCCGTGTGTGGAGCTGGTACCGGCCCCCGGCACTCCCTCCTCTTACCCTGCCCACTCCCATTCCTTACATTCCTGTAGCGAGGATGGCTGGAGCCACCCATGTGTAAAGCCAGAGGCATGACAGGGCATAATCTCCCCCCCCCCCCCCCCAAAGAAGTGCAATAATACACACTCACCCAGAAATACCCCACCCCATCTAAAGAAAGACCCCCATCCAGTTACCCTCCATCACACATACACCCCCCCTGAAATACCCCACCCCCATCTAAAGAGACCCCCTTCAGCTACTCTCCATTACACACACACACCCACCCTGAAATATCCCACCCCATCTAAAGAGACCACGTCCAGCTACCCTCCATCACACACACCCTCCAGCTACCCTCCATCACACATACAACCCCCCACCCCATCTAAATAGAGACCCCCTCCAGGTACCCTCCATCACATATACACCCCCCACCCTGAAATACTCCACCCCCCATCTAAAGAGAGACCCCACTCCAGCCATGATATTCCCCCAGGGAGCTGAGTAGATAGATTAAAAAGAATTAGGGGATTAGTGTGCACAACTGAGTGATCATTTTCCCTTTGAGGAACACTCATGAGGATATCCCTTCCTGAAAAGAAGAGAGCCAGTTCAGGGCATCATCTAAGCCCCAATTAAATTAGGCTGCTTATAAAACCCCAAAGAGAGATCCAATAGACATTTAAAGGCAGAGCCCCTCTTACCTCCAGACGTGCTCAGCCCCCATCTTGTGTTACTCCCAGCCAGGGAGTTAAAAGGTGACTTGTGAATGGTCCTAGGAAGCAAACGGCAGAGCTACAGCGAAAGTAGTTTGACGTGAGAGCAGCATATCTGTGTCTGTAGGGTTCTAATGACTTTGAAACCTACATAAAAGTTGAGGTTGAAACTAAGCCTATGAATCAGTGCTGACTGCATTAAGTAAGAGGCTCCTGGTTACTGCTGTGATTAAATCTTTGGCGTTGGATCATACATTCCCCTTTCTGCTGGAAGGATCATCTTCTGCTGGGATGTATCACCTGACTTATCCCCTTACTGCGTCCTCAGTGCTATGCTTTGTACAGGGACTTTGCCATCGGGTTATAGCTGGAGTGCTAATATGTATTTGTGTCAGTGCTCAGAGTCTTGCAGGCACCATCAGGCTTTTGAGGCCATATATGGTACCTTATTAAAAGAAAGTTAATTATGTGATGGCCCCGTCGTCCTGTTCCTCAGCTTGTCTCAGACCTTTGCTGCAGTCACAGTGACATCAAGTGGTCATGTCAATACATTTCTGCTCGGGATTGCCTGCAAATTTATTGCAGGGAATGGATTCAGATATTCTTACTTTTTTTTCCCCCTCATCACCTTCTTCCCAGCCTCTCTCAGAACTGGTTCTGATCCCCTTTCCTGATTTACTAATTTATTTGTTTTGCTTCTGGCATGACAGTGCACAGGGTTCACACAATTCCCTGAACTGCTGCTCAAGGAGTGTGGAGCTTGACACTTTTAGCCTTTTATTCCCACACCCCCTTCCAACTGGGCAAGCTGCCAGTTCCATGATGATCACCTCCAGCAGCAAAAAAAAGCTGGATTCGCTTCATCCCTGTTTTATGGCCATTGAGTCTGGTTCACCAGACTTATCACAGTGTGAATAGTGCCCAGTTCGGCCTCTGCCAGGGTCTTCTTGTGATCTGATGCCATAAGGTCACTGGCCAAGTTCCTCCTCCCAGCCTAACAGGGACTGACACCACATAAATGTGTGTTATACTGTGTACCCGGCAAGGGCTTTATGTAGTCACTCATTTATTATAAGGATTCTCAGCTGCTGAAAATATTGGAAACTCCATAAAACAGCAGAATACATGAAAAAAAAATCTTGAAGAAATGCCCAAGGGCACTCAGGATATTCAGTCTGTACAGCACTACATACTGTGCACTTAGTAGTACTATAGGCATTTCAGGTAGTAGCAGCAGAGAGACGCCCATGCATACTAGGTCTGTATAGTTCTGTGAACTCTTAGTAGTACTATAGGCATTTCAGGTAGTAGCAGCAGAGAGACGCCCATGCATACTAGGTCTGTATAGTTCTGTGAACTCTTAGTAGTACTATAGACATGTTAGGCAGTAGCAGCAGAGAGACGCCCATGCATATTAGGTCTGTATAGTTCTGTGAACTCTTAGTAGTATTATAGACATGTTAGGTAGTAGCAGCAGAAAGAGACATCCATGTATTATAGGTTTGTATAGTTCTGTGTACACCTAGTAGTACTATAGACATATTAGGCAGTAGCAGCAGAGAGACACCATACATACTCAGTCTGTATAGTTGTGTACACTTAGTACTATGGACATGCTAGGTATTAGTAGCAGAAAGAGAAAAATGCATAGGGATGCTCAACCTATACAGTGTTGCAATACGTACACTTAGTAGTACTTAGCAGCAGAGAGAGAAATCCAGAGATACTCAATTTGTATAGTCCTGCATGCACACACTAGTGACATATTTATTTTATTTATTTGAAACTTTTATATACCGACAACCGTTTGCACATCGTATCGGTTTACAGATAACTTAAAACTATGATAGTGTAACTATCATTTAGGCATGGCCTTTACAGGGAACAGATAACACTTTTACATAAGAACAAGGTGGTTAAATATTGGTATATATATAAAATAAATTATGAAAGTACAGAATAAACAGGATATTGGTTATAGCAAATATAAAATACTATGTACAAGGGTGTGTTAATAGGATTAGGAGGGGTAACAGGATAAGAGGGATGAAGGGAAAAAGGTAGGAGGGGGGAAGAAAAGGGGAGGGTGAGGAGGTAGGGAGGGGTAATTAGGATTAGAGGGGGTAGAAGGATAAGAGGGAAGAAGGGATCAGGCATTGGGGGGGAGGGGGAGGGAGGAGGGAAAGAGGTTGACAGGGATGGTCATAGGGAACAGATTTTGTGGGGGACACCTACGGAGATGTCTCTCGCACCAAGGTTGTGGGAAATTGACAGGATCATGTCTAAGCAGGGTTCAAAAGTATACAACAGTTTTCCAAAAGGACAAATTGGATCTTGCAGGACAGACATTGGCAATTGTTAGCAGATGTTCAGTAAATATACAGCAGATATTTAATGAATAGTCACAGAGGTGGGGTAGAGATGGATGGAAAGGCTTGTAGGAATAGCCAAGTTTTAAGTTTTTTTTTGAATTTGGGTGTGGAGGTTTCAGTGCGTAAATCAAGAGGCATAGAGTTCCAGAGGGAGGGACCTGCAAGAGAGAAAGCTCTGTTTGTTGTGGAAATTAGTTTGGTAGACTTAATTGAAGGAGTGTGGAGAGTCCCCTGGAGGGTAGAGCGGGTTGGCCTTGTGGAGGTACGAGGAAGAAGTGGAGGGTTGATCCAGTGGGTATTCTCATTTATGATACTTTTATGAATGAGAGATAAGGTTTTGTAAAGGATTCGTGATTGTACTGGTAGCCAATGTAGATCAATAAGGGTTGGTGTAATGTGGTCCCTCATTTTAGAATTTGTGAGAATACGTGCTGCAGCGTTTTGTAAGAGTTGTAAGGGTTTGGTGTGGGTAGAAGGGAGGCCAAGAAGAAGAGCGTTGCAGTAATCTAGTTTGGAAAAGATAATAGACTGCAATACTGTACGAAAGTCAGAGAAATATAGCAGAGGTCTGAGTTTTTTAATTGTTTGTAGTTTAAAGTGGCATTCTCTGAGGATAGATTTAATGAAGGGTTTGAAGGAGAGCTGGTTGTCAATCAGGACTCCTAGGCTTTGAGTGTGGGCTGGGAAGGTGTAGGATGAATAGGAATGGAGGGTGAAGAATGTTTATTGGAGATGATTAGGAGCTCAGTTTTATGAGGGTTGAGAGCCAGGTGCATGCTGGTGAGGAGGTGGTTGATAGAAGTGAGACACGCCTCCCAGTTTGAGAGCAGTGTGGAGGGAATCTGTGAATGGGAAAATATTTTGCACATCATCTGCGTAGATGAAGTGCTTGATACCAAGGTTAGTAAGGAGGGTGGTGAGAGGGAACATGTAGATGTTAAAGTGGAGGAGAGAGAAGAACCTTGGGGGACACCACGTTCAAGGCTGACCGGGTCAGATTGTGTGTTGTCTATGATAACCGTGTAGTAGCGATTTTGTAGATAAGATTTGATCCAGGACCAGAGATACCAATGCTGATTAGGATGTTGATAAGGATGTTATGATTGACAATGTCGAATGCTGCCGAGATGTCCAACATGGCAATGAGGTAGGAGTGACCAGCATCTATTCCTTTAATGATGGTGTCAGTTAGGGAGAGGAGTAGGGTTTCAGTACTGAGGTGTTTCCTGAAACCATATTGAGAGGAAGGAAGGATTTTGTGTTGTTCGAGATAGTCAGACAGACGAGAGTTGACTAGTTTTTCAAGGACTTTGGAAAGGAAAGGGAGATTAGAGAGAGTCTGAAATTGGATAGGTTCGCTGAGTCCAGGCTGGGTTTTTTGAGGATGGGCTTAATCACAGCTTGTTTTAGTATGTTGGGGACCAAGCCTTGTTCAAGAGAACAGTTGAAGATGTAAGAAAGAGGTTTGGCCATAGTTTTAGGAATAGATAGTAAGAGTTTGGTAGGTATAGTTTCGGAAGGATGGGAAGAGGGTCTCATCTTTTTTAGGATGTTTTCAATTTCAATGGAGGAGGAGAGTTCAAAGGATGAGAGTGAGGCAGAAAGGTGAGTGATGGGAAGTGATATGTTGTCGGTGTTTAGGGAGAATTGTGCAAGGAGTGAGGACACTTTGTTTTGAAAGAAAAGTGCCAGTTCATTGCATCGTTTGTTAGAGGTAGGCTCGTGTGGTAGTGTAGGGGTGAGACTGGTAAGGGTGGAAATCATGGAGAAAAGGGCCTTGGGGTTGTATTGGAATTGGTGGATTTTTTTTGCAAAATATACACGTTTGGTTTCCAGAATGGCTTTTCTGTATTCGTGCATAAGTTGATAGTAGTAGGTTTTAGTTAATATGTTAATGTTAAGGTTTAACAGATATGTTAATTAGAGAGAGAGACACACATACACACACCCAGGGATAATCAATTTGTACAGCTCTCTATACACTTGGTACTATTACAGACATATAAAGTAGTGGTAGCAGAGATGATCAATATGTACAGCTCTGCGTACACTTGGTACTCTTTCAGACATGTTAAGTAGTGATAGCAGAGAGACACACACACCCAGAGTTGATCAATCTGTACAGCTCTCTATACACTTGGTACTGTTTCAAACATGTTAATTAGTGATAGGAGAGAGACACACACACACACACCCAGAGTTAATCAGTCTGTACAGCTCTGCGTACACTTGGTACTGTTTCAGACATGTTAATTAGTGATAGGACAGAGACACACACACCCAGAGATGATCAATCTGTACAGCTCTGCATACACTTGCTACTGTTTCAGACATGTTAAGTAGTGGTAGCAGAGAGACACACAGACATCTTTTAATTCCCACTGTCTCTAGCACTAGTTCCATTTGTGTTTTATGCTTTGTTGTATGTGAATTTATGTAGAATGAATCTGTGTGTGTTTGGTGTTGTGGGACATATGTGATGTATCTTTATACTATATTGGCTCCTCCTCCTTCCTCCTCCTAGCCCCACCCTACAGCACGGAGACACACGTGGGCTTTGTGGTTTGTGTGACAGTTACAGGAGAGGAAGGAACTCCATTTCTTCTCAGAGACAGAGAGCGAGAGGCTTGGGGAGGGAGCCGTCTGCAGAGCCACTGATCCGGGACTAGGTTTGCAGATGGAGTTGTGGAGACAGTGTGCTCACTGGCTGATCCAGTGCCGTGTCCTGCCTCCCAGTCACCGTGTAACGTGGAGCACAGCACAAGTGTGTGACCTGGCCCAGGCCCTACGAGATGGAGTGTTGCTCTGTCAGCTCCTGAATAACTTGTTACCTCATGCAGTCAACCTGAAGGAGATTAACCTCCGTCCCCAGATGTCCCAGGTGAGTCTCGTCTTGGCCACTGACATGTCAGGGGGGGAGCAAATGTCTGGGCAGAGAGAGAGATACAAGAAAGGCATCACAGCTTGCATAACACCTTTTTATTTAAACAGAGAACAATTTTGGCTGTTATATTTCTTGCATGTATCAATTTTCATCATTCTGTGCTTCCAAAGTGTAATAATGCTGAGACTCAGAGTAAGGATGAAGAAACTAAAGAGACAGTGTCAAGGTTTAACAGAGAAATGGAAAGAGAGAGTGTGCTGGTCTGTGAGGGAGTTGGAGTGTGTGTGAAGGCGTGAGTCTGAGGGAGTTGGAGTGTGTGTGAAGGCGTGAGTCTGAGGGAGTTGGAGTGTGTGTGAAGGCGTGAGTCTGAGGGAGTTGGAGTGTGTGAAGGCGTGAGTCTGTGAGGGGAGCGTGTGTGTGTAGGCGTGAGTCTGTGAGGGGTGTGTGTGTGTGTGAAGGCGTGTGTATGAAAGCATTGAGTAAGTATGTGAAGGAGTATGCTTCTCTGTGAGGGAGTGTATTTGTTTGAAGATGTGACTGTGAGAAGGAGTATGCTTGTCTGAAGACGTGTATGTGAAGGCATGAGTGTGTGAGGGGAGCGTGTGTGTGTGAAGGTGTGAGTGTGTGAGGGGAGCGTGTGTGTGTGAAGGTGTGAGTGTGTGAGGGGAGTGTGTGTGTGAAGGTGTGAGTGTGTGAGGGGAGTGTGTGTGTGTGAAGGTGTGAGGGGAGAGTGTGTGTGTGTGAAGGAGTATGCTTGTCTGAAGAAGTGTATGTGAAGGCATGAGTCGGTGAGGGAATGTTGGTGTGATTCTGTGAAGGTAATTGCCAGGTTCTTGTGGCTTGGTTTGGCCTCTGTTGGAAACAGGATGCTGGGCTTGATGGACCCTTGGTCTGACCCAGCATGGCAATTTCTTATGTTCTTAAGGTGTGCATCTGTGAAGGAGTGTGTGTGAAGAATTGTGTGTATGAAGAGATTGCATGAGGGAGTGAGTATTTGAAGTGTGCCTGTCTGTGAAGACAGTGGGTGTGAGTGTGAGATGGAGTGTACTTGTCTGAAGTGAGAGTGGAAGGTGTGTTGTCTGTGAGGGAGTGTGCTTGTACATGATTGTGTGTATGTATGTGCGTAATGAATATCAAGGCATTTGTGCTTTTTTGTGCATAAGCATATGTTTTATCTTTGTATGTATAGGATATAGGAGTTTGTACGCCTGTGTGTTATGGATGTTTAAATTGGGGACAGAAGTTTTTGCAATAAATACAGCACAGTAAGGAATAGGATTCCAATGGTGGGATGTATGTGTACAGTATATTGTGCAGTCTGACAGGTAGATGCACACTATATTGTACTGTGGATGTGTATGCACACACATTTGCATGCCTTTATGTCAGTGTGACAGGATAGTGGAGAAAGATAATAAAATACTTGTGCATAAAGATGCATGCTATGAGTGTTACAGACAGGGTAATCCCTTTCTACAGGGCTCTGGTGAAATTCCACCTCGATTCCCTCTATAAATAGACACGGAGAAGGTGCAGGAAAGTTACTAAGGGGTTAATATTCAAATCTCTTGCACTGGGACAAGTTCACAGATGCATTTCCCTCATGGGCTTTGCACCAGTACAAAGTACACAATGCATCTACTTTCATGTTAACGTTTTCAGGGTTAGGGTACGCACAGGCTCATCCACCTGCCAGGGTCAGGGTTCGCACAGGCTCATCCACCTGCCAGGGTCAGGGTTCGCACAGGCTCATCCACCTGCCAGGGTCAGGGTTCGCACAGGCTCATCCACCTGCCAGGGTTAGGGTACGCACAGGCTCGTCCATCTGCCAGGGTTAGGGTACGCACAGGCTCGTCCAACTGCCAGGGTTAGGGTACGCACAGGCTCATCCACCTGCCAGGGTTAGGGTACGCACAGGCTCATCCACCTGCCAGGGTTAGGGTACGCACAGGCTCGTCCAACTGCCAGGGTTAGGGTACGCACAGGCTCATCCACCTGCCAGGGTTAGGGTACGCACAGGCTCGTCCACCTGCCAGGGTTCGCACAGGCTCGTCCACCTGCCAGGGTTAGGGTATGCACAGACTCATCCACCTACT
This sequence comes from Rhinatrema bivittatum, assembly GCF_901001135.1. NCBI lineage: Eukaryota > Metazoa > Chordata > Amphibia > Gymnophiona > Rhinatrematidae > Rhinatrema > Rhinatrema bivittatum. Next base: position 45,208,567 of record NC_042633.1, read on the forward strand.
TTTTGTATGGAAAATAATTAGTATATTTGAAAATGCAGTCTTCACAATTTAATTCCTCCAACCTAAACACAGCACCAGGAATGCAGGTGGGTAATGTAGCTACGAGTACCACCATGCACACTTTCAGCAATGCTGAGAGGGAGAATTGCAATTTGTGGCTATATCCGAATGCTCAGTGTATGTGATACACAGAGACTGAAAGAGTTAAAGGTGATGTAAACATTGGAATATCAGGCCAGCTTCTGCAAAGTATGAGAAGGAAGTATGAGCCATACAATGAAAAATTCCAGCACCAGGCTTCACCATGGGAAGCTGGAGAGAGAAGGTGCAGGACACCTGGAATAGACTTTCCGTGGAGGTTATAAGGACCTAAAACATTGGCAAAGGCACTTATGTGGCAGGGAGAGAGATGACCAGAGATCGTCAGACCTCTTAAGAGCAGAACCAAAGGAGCAGACTTGGGTTGACTGCTCACATCCCTGCTTCAATTGTAAGTTATAGAGTTAATCTGCATGGGCCTGGTGTGGTGTGGTGCAGGTGAAAGGTCAGGGTTTCTTAAACCGAGAGAAATCTGCATAGACTGAGCCTCCAATACATACAAATGTACCTCTTGCATATTCATTCTGTGGTGGCCCCAGGACAGGGTTGTGAGTCTTGGGATCGGTGGGTCTGTGTGTAATATATGTGACAGAGGGATTACATTACAGATGACAGAGATCATGAAATATACAGGGCCCAGCATCCTCTCGCCAACAGGGGCCAGTTTGGGTCACAAGCACACGGCACATCCCAGTCCTTGTTGCTCATTCCTAGGCGATGGCTTTCCCTTCTAAATGCTGCTGTGCTATGCCTGGACCTCAACCCTCCTGCAACACACGGCAGAGCTTGATTGTGCATTGAGTGAAAAAACACTCAGATTTCTTTTAAATCTGCTGCCCGTAAGTTTCATGGGCTGACCCCTAGTCTTTGCACTATTGTAAAGGGCAAATATTAATAAGCAGCCTTCGTTTCCCTGTCCACTTCTGTCATAGCCCTAGCCTGTTTAGCCTTTCCTCGCAGGGAACATACTTTGCACCTTTTCCTGTTCTGCTATATCTTTTTTGAGATAGGGTGATTGGAGCTGTGCACAGTACTCAAGATGTGGTCGCACCATGGAGAGAGTGAGTATTATGATATTCTCTCTTATTCTCCATTTCTTTACTAATAATTCCTAGAGTTCTATTAGCGTTTCTGACTGCCGCCACACACTGAGCTTAGGATTTCAACGTATATTGTCTTCAAGGACTCAAAGATGCTTTTCCTGGATGGTGACTCCTAATATGAAACTTAATATTGTGTACCCATAGTTTGCATTATTTTTCTCTATGTGCATCACTTTCACATTAAATTTCGCCTGCCCGTTACATTCCCAGTTTCCCAGTCTCGTAAGATTCTCCTGCAATTCCTCACATTCCACTTGTGTTTTAACAACTTTGAATAATTTTGTGCCATCTGCAAATTGTATCATCTCTCATTACTCCTTTATCCAGATTATTTCTGAATGTTAAACAGTACAAAAATCCTAGTACAGATCTCCAGGGCACTACTTTTAATGCTTGATTTTATACACTATACTCATTTGTTAGATTGAAAGAACATCAAAGGCCCATCAAGCTCCATCTTCTCATAGTTGTCTATGATAGAAGGGATTCTTAGTGTATGGCATATACTGTATATGCCAGAGGTGGCTGAGTGGATATATTGTATATACAAGGGGGGAAGGCGTTGAGGTCTCTTTATGGGAAGAGTGGTGGACGGAGGGGTTGACGTCTCTCTTTATGGGAAGAGTGGTGGATGAATGGAAGAGCCTTTCAGTGGAGTGAGGGCCACAAGTGATCCTGGAATAAGCAGAGAATCTATAGCTGTGAAGTGAGGGAAAAACCAGAGATTGACTGAGGTGATGGACATTGCACAAGGAAATATACTGCGTAGCCTAGATGGGCCTAAGGCTCTTTATCTGCTTTCACATTCTGTTTGACATAATTCAAGCTTACTTGGGCCCGATTCAAAGAATGATGGGAAGAGCAGAGGAGTGGGAGAGGTGGGGTGGGCCTGGATGGTGGAGAAGACAAGGAAACCGATTTATTTAAGTAGAATGGTACAAAAGACAAAGGTAGTTTGCACAGAGCAGCAGTGCCACTGTGGAGCTCCCAGGGAGAAGTGGCAGGGTCAGTCAGCACGAAGGGATGGCTGAACTCTTTGGGGGGGGGGGGGGGGCTCTCTGCTATAATTTGGGGGAGATGGTAGGTTGTAGGATGACATAGCTAGAAAATGAACCTAACAAGAAAAAAGGTAAGGCGTGGGCTTCTTTACACAGTGCAACTCATACAGCTGGGAGATCTTAGTACAAAAAAAGGATAATGACTGATTCCAGAGTAGAGTAGGCACGCACTATAATGTTGTTGTAAACTGAGGTTTGGGTGGACCCTTGGACACTGTGGCAGCTGAGCACGCCCACAGGGGGAAGTTCCATAAGGGGCCACAGGTCAGGCTCAGCTTAGGACTCACAAACACAGAGATTGATCTTTTATTAGACTGTGTAAGGAAGCCACCAGAGGTGGCAGTAGTGAGCAACTGGAATAGCCCAGCTGGGCTCATATCCCTCAGGTGCTGGAACAGCGACTCCTCCAGTAGCAGTGCTGAAGTGAAAAGAATTGAGAATAATGAGTACAGTGGAATATGCACAAAGCCCCAGAATGGAGAACCCCAGGATAGGGAGAGCAGGCCCTCGAGGAGCGAGTACCTGATCCCTGAGAGGCTTGAAGGACGTAGGAGATGGCACTAGGGCTGGAACGGAGGCAGGCCCTCGAGGAGCGAGTACCTGATCCCTGAGAGGCTTGAAGGTGATGTACTCACAGTGGTTCCACGTAGGAGATGGCACCAGGGCTGGAACGGAGGCAGGCCCTCGAGGAGCGAGTACCTGATCCCTGAGAGCTGAGAGGCCTAAAGGTAATGTACTCACACAGCGGTTCCACGTAGGAGATGGCACCAGGGCTGGAATGGAGGCAGGCCCTCGAGGAGCGAGTACCTGATCCCTGAGAGCTGAGAGGCTTGAAGGTAATGTACTCACACAGCGGTTCCACGTAGGAGAAGGCACCAGGGCTGGAACGGAGGCAGGATCTCGAGGAGCGAGTACCTGATCCCTGAGAGCTGAGAGGCTTGAAGGTAATGTACTCACACAGCGGTTCCACGTAGGAGATGGCACTAGGGCTAGAACGGAGGCAGGATCTCGAGGAGCGAGTACCTGGTTCCAGGGAACAGCTCCAAAGTGAAGATGGTAGTACTCACTGGTGTTGAAGATAGCAAATCCTTCCAGGCAGAAGAGAAAGTAGGAGCAGGCAGAGAGTCAGGGAACATGGGCCCTCGAGAAGCGAGTACCGGTTTCCTGACAGCGACCTGAAAAGCAAGTGAGGCCCCTGAGGAGCGGGTACCCCGTTACCGTTAGAGAGTCCAATAGAAATTAGAGAGGCAGAGTAGCTGGGTACGGAGAGCGAATCCCATCCGTAAGATTATCCTTGCTAACTCAAAGGCTAGCAAACATTGTACGCCTTAAATATCCGGGCATCATGACGTCATCAGGGGGGACGCCCCGGAGGTTCGCGCCAAGTAGGAAATAAGAAGGGCTGCGTGGCGCACACCCCCTATGGTGCAAGCGGAGCATGGCGGGAGGTGACGCCGGAGAGGACAGCAGGCAGACGCTGCGGCAGCCAGGCATCCATCCATAGCGAGAGGAGGTGCAAAGAAAGAAAGGTAGGCGGAGTGAAGCCGTTGGGAAGGGATGGTTGCAACAATTGTATGTGGAGTAATTTGTACAGAGTATGCACAGTAGAGTGAATATAGAAAAGGAGGTTCTAGATAATAGGTACACATGTCAGAGGTTCTCTGTGTCAGATTTCCTGTGTATGGCAGAGCAGATTCTGTTACAGTATATTCTGCATTACATTTCACACAGGTGGGCCTCTGTACACAGATTATATGTGCAGTGAATATGGAAGAGGTGGTTCTAGGTGTATGACAGGCTATTCTGTGTCAGATTTCCTGTATATGGCAGAGCAGATTCTGTTACAGTATATTCTACATTACACTTCACACAGGTGGGTCTCTCTACACAGAATATATGTGCAGTGAATATGGAAGAGGTGGTTCTAGGTGTATATGACAGAGGCTGTTCTGTGTCAGATTTCCTGTATATGGAAGAGCAGATTCTGTTACAGTATATTCTACATTACATTTCACACAGGTGGGCCTCTGTACACAGATTATATGTGCAGTGAATATGGAAGAGGTGGTTCTAGGTGTATGACAGGCTATTCTGTGTCAGATTTCCTGTATATGGCAGAGCAGATTCTGTTACAGTATATTCTACATTACATTTCACACAGGTGGGTCTCTCTACACAGAATATATGTGCAGTGAATATGGAAGAGGTGGTTCTAGGTGTATGACAGGCTGTTCTGTGTCAGATTTCCTGTATATGGCAGAGCAGATTCTGTTACAGTATATTCTACATTACATTTCACACAGGTGGGTCTCTACACAGAATATATGTGCAGTGAATATGGAAGAGGTGGTTCTAGGTGTATATGACAGAGGCTGTTCTGTGTCAGATTTCCTGTATATGGCATAGCAGATTCGGTTACAGTATATTCTACATTACATTTCACACAGGTGGGTCTCTCTACACAGATTATATGTGCAGTGAATATGGAAGAGGTGGTTCTAGGTGTATATGTCAGAGGTTGTTCTGTCAGATTTCCTGTATATGGCAGAGCAGATTCTGTTACAGTATATTCTGCATTACATTTCACACAGGTGGGTCTCTACACAGATTATATGTGCAGTGAATATGGAAGAGGTGGTTCTAGGTGTGTGACAGAGGCTGTTCTGTGTCAGATTTCCTGTATATGGCAGAGCAGATTCTGTTACAGTATATTCTACATTACACTTCACACAGGTGGGCCTCTGTACACAGATTATATGTGCAGTGAATATGGAAGAGGTGGTTCTAGGTGTATATGTCAGAGGTTGTTCTGTCAGATTTCCTGTATATGGCATAGCAGATTCTGTTACAGTATATTCTACATTACACTTCACACAGGTGGGCCTCTGTACACAGAATATATGTGCAGTGAATATGGAAGAGGTGGTTCTAGGTGTATATGACAGAGGTTGTTCTGTCAGATTTCCTGTCTATGGCAGAGCAGATTCTGTTACAGTATATTCTACATTACACTTCACACAGGTGGGCCTCCACACAGATTATATGTGCAGTGAATATGGAAGAGGTGGTTCTAGGTGTATATTTTATTTATTTAGGGCTTTTTTATATCGACATTCATGATACCAATCATATCGGTTTTCAAGAAACAATGGTGCAAAAACATTAACATCAACATGAACAATAGGCGAAGAGAGAACAAGTGAACAAAAGTTACAATAAAACAGGGGCACATGAACTGGGAGAAGGAAGAGCCAGAGACATGGCTAACTCAGAAATAAATAATATCTAGTCATATTCAGGATTATATTAAAACGTAGTCAGGACTGGATTATTTCAAATATGTAAATATCATATACTCGGGGCTGTAATAATATCAAATGTTCATGACTAAGTAGTGTCAGTTCATAAAACTCGGGACTAATTAATGTATAGTCAGAAGCCAGGTCAGGGATGTGGTACGTCGACTGGAGAACCTTGGCGATTTGTTATAGTTGGGGCGGTTATAGATCAGGGAAGGCTTGTAGAAATAGCCATGTCTTGAGTTTCTTTCTGAATGTCAGTCTGCAAGGTTCTTGTCTAAGATCTGGGGGCATGGAGTTCCAGATGGTTGGAGCCGCTGTCGAGAAGGCTCCATCTTTGGTGGATGAGAGATGGGTGGATTTGGCTGGGGGGGGGGGTGTAGTGAGGCCTTGTATGCTTCTCTGATGGGTCTAGAAGAGAAGTGCAGCGTGAGTGGGTAGTGTAAATCAATGGGTGTTCTGTTGTAAATGGTTTTATGGATGATGGTGAGACACTTGTGAAGAATTTATATATGACAGAGGTTGTTCTCTGTCAGATTTCCTGTATATGGCAGAGCAGATTCTGTTACAGTATATTCTGCATTACATTTCACACAGGTGGGTCTCTCTACACAGAATATATGTGCAGTGAATATGGAAGAGGTGGTTCTAGGTGTATATGACAGAGGCTGTTCTGTGTCAGATTTCCTGTATATGGCAGAGCAGATTCTGTTACAGTATACTCTACATTACACTTCACACAGGTGGGCCTCTGTACACAGATTATATGTGCAGTGAATATGGAAGAGGTGGTTCTAGGTGTATATGTCAGAGGTTGTTCTGTCAGATTTCCTGTATATGGCATAGCAGATTCTGTTACAGTATATTCTATATTACACTTCACACAGGTGGGCCTCTGTACACAGAATATATGTGCAGTGAATATGGAAGAGGAGGTTCTAGGTGTATATGACAGAGGTTGTTCTCTGTGTCAGATTTCCTGTCCATGGCAGAGCAGATTCTGTTACAGTATATTCTGCATTACATTTCACACAGGTGGGTCTCTTCACAGAATATATGTGCAGTGAATATGGAAGAGGTGGTTCTAGGTGTATATGACAGAGGTTGTTCTCTGTGTCAGATTTCCTGTCTATGGCAGAGCAGATTCTGTTACAGTATATTCTGCATTACATTTCACACAGGTGGGTCTCTCTACACAGAATATATGTGCAGTGAATATGGAAGAGGTGGTTCTAGGTGTATATGACAGAGGCTGTTCTGTGTCAGATTTCCTGTATATGGCAGAGCAGATTCTGTTACAGTATATTCTGCATTACATTTCACACAGGTGGGTCTCTCTACACAGAATATATGTGCAGTGAATATGGAAGAGGTGGTTCTAGGTGTATGACAGGCTATTCTGTGTCAGATTTCCTGTATATGGCAGAGCAGATTCTGTTACAGTATACTCTACATTACACTTCACACAGGTGGGTCTCTACACAGATTATATGTGCAGTGAATATGGAAGAGGTGGTTCTAGGTGTATATGACAGAGGCTGTTCTGTGTCAGATTTCCTGTATATGGCAGAGCAGATTCTGTTACAGTATATTCTACATTACACTTCACACAGGTGGGTCTCTACACAGAATATATGTGCAGTGAATATGGAAGAGGTGGTTCTAGGTGTATGACAGGCTATTCTGTGTCAGATTTCCTGTATATGGCAGAGCAGATTCTGTTACAGTATACTCTACATTACACTTCACACAGGTGGGTCTCTACACAGAATATATGTGCAGTGAATATGGAAGAGGTGGTTCTAGGTGTATATGACAGAGGCTGTTCTGTGTCAGATTTCCTGTATATGGCAGAGCAGATTCTGTTACAGTATATTCTACATTACACTTCACACAGGTGGGCCTCTGTACACAGATTATATGTGCAGTGAATATGGAAGAGGTGGTTCTAGGTGTATATTTTATTTATTTAGGGCTTTTTTATATCGACATTCATGATACCAATCATATCGGTTTTCAAGAAACAATGGTGCAAAAACATTAACATCAACATGAACAATAGGCGAAGAGAGAACAAGTGAACAAAAGTTACAATAAAACAGGGGCACATGAACTGGGAGGAGGAAGAGCCAGAGACATGGCTAACTCAGAAATAAATAATATCTAGTCATATTCAGGATTATATTAAAACGTAGTCAGGACTGGATTATTTCAAATATGTAAATATCATATACTCGGGGCTGTAATAATATCATATGTTCCTGACTAAATGGTGTCAGTTCATAAAACTCGGGACTAATTAATGTATAGTCAGAAGGCAGGTCAGGGATGTGGTACGTCGACTGGAGAACCTTGGCGATTTGTTATAGTTGGGGCGGTTATAGATCAGGGAAGGCTTGTAGAAACAGCCAAGTCTTGAGTTTCTTTCTGAATGTCAGTCTGCAAGGTTCTTCTTGTCTAAGCTCTGGGGGCATGGAGTTCCAGATGGTTGGAGCCGCTGTCGAGAAGGCTCCATCTTTGGTGGATGAGAGATGGGTGGATTTGGCTGGGGGGGGGGGGGGGGGGGGGTGTAGCGAGGCCTTGTATGCTTCTGAGTGGGTAGTGTAAATCAATGGGTGTTCTGTTGTAAATGGTTTTATGGATGATGGTGAGACACTTGTGAAGAATTTATATATGACAGAGGTTGTTCTCTGTCAGATTTCCTGTATATGGCAGAGCAGATTCTGTTACAGTATATTCTGCATTACATTTCACACAGGTGGGTCTCTCTACACAGAATATATGTGCAGTGAATATGGAAGAGGTGGTTCTAGGTGTATATGACAGAGGCTGTTCTGTGTCAGATTTCCTGTATATGGCAGAGCAGATTCTGTTACAGTATATTCTGCATTACATTTCACACAGGTGGGTCTCTCTACACAGAATATATGTGCAGTGAATATGGAAGAGGTGGTTCTAGGTGTATATGACAGAGGCTATTCTGTGTCAGATTTCCTGTATATGGCAGAGCAGATTCTGTTACAGTATACTCTACATTACACTTCACACAGGTGGGCCTCTGTACACAGATTATATGTGCAGTGAATATGGAAGAGGTGGTTCTAGGTGTATATGTCAGAGGTTGTTCTCTGTGTCAGATTTCCTGTATATGGCAGAGCAGATTCTGTTACAGTATATTCTGCATTACATTTCACACAGGTGGGTCTCTCTACACAGAATATATGTGCAGTGAATATGGAAGAGGTGGTTCTAGGTGTATATGACAGAGGTTGTTCTCTGTGTCAGATTTCCTGTATATGGCAGAGCAGATTCTGTTACAGTATATTCTGCATTACATTTCACACAGGTGGGTCTCTACACAGATTATATGTGCAGTGAATATGGAAGAGGTGGTTCTAGGTGTGTGACAGAGGCTGTTCTGTGTCAGATTTCCTGTATATGGCAGAGCAGATTCTGTTACAGTATATTCTGCATTACATTTCACACAGGTGGGTCTCTGTACACAGAATATATGTGCAGTGAATATGGAAGAAGTGATTCTAGGTGTGTATGACAAAGGCTGTTCTGTGTCAGATTTCCTGTATATGGCAGAGCAGATTCTGTTACAGTATATTCTGCATTACATTTCACACAGGTGGGTCTCTTCACAGAATATATGTGCAGTGAATATGGAAGAGGAGGTTCTAGGTGTATATGACAGAGGCTGTTCTGTGTCAGATTTCCTGTATATGGCAGAGCAGATTCTGTTACAGTATATTCTGCATTACATTTCACACAGGTGGGTCTCTCTACACAGAATATATGTGCAGTGACTGGAAGAGGTGGTTCTAGGTGTGTATAACAGAGGCTGTTCTGTGTCAGATTTCCTGTATATGGCAGAGCAGATTCTGTTACAGTATATTCTGCATTACATTTCACACAGGTGGGCCTCTGTACACAGAATATATGTGCTGTGTGATCACAGTAGATTGAATATGGAAGAGCTGTTTCTGTGTGTATATGACAGATGTTGTCGTGCCTTAGGTTTTCTATATATGGCAGAAGGGAATCGAAGGTATATGCTATATTATATATGACAGAGTCGGGCCACTGCACACCAGATATGCTGTGGGTTCAAAGTATAGTGAAGGCCGTGGCTGAAGTGCAGGTGTGCAGCGGTTCGCTACCGTGCCGTGGCTGAAGCGCAGGTGTGCGGCGGCTCGCTACCGTGCCGTGGCTGAAGCGCAGGTGTGCGGCGGCTCGCTACCGTGCCTGAAGCGCAGGTGTGCGGCGGCTCACTACCGTGGCTGAAGTGCAGGTGTGCGGTGGCTCACTACTGTGGCTGAAGCGCAGGTGTGCGGCGGCTACCGTGCCGTGGCTGAAGCGCAGGTGTGCGGCGGCTCGCTACCGTGCCGTGGCTGAAGCGCAGGTGTGCGGCGGCTCGCTACCATGCCTGAAGCGCAGGTGTGCGGCGGCTCGCTACCATGCCTGAAGCGCAGGTGTGCGGCGGCTCACTACCGTGGCTGAAGCGCAGGTGTGCGGCGGCTCACTACTGTGGCTGAAGCGCAGGTGTGCGGCGGCTCACTACCGTGCCACGGCTGCAGTCTCATTTACTGTTTCCCTCCTGGCCTGCAGGATGTCCTCCCACCAGCAAGGGGCATTTGAGAGCAGCATTTATCTGCAGCTGCTTCTGCTTTCTCTTTGCAATGAAAGCTGCGTGGGGCTCTGTGGACTTGTGAGACCTGCTGGCCCCATGCACTTCAGACTGCAGAGGGAAGTTGGGACAGGTGGAAGAAGCAGCACTTGGTAAGTCTGCTCCCAGACTTTTGCTGTTCAAGGATTAGGGTAGGGAGGGGAAGGGACAGCTGAACGTGCCACTGGGTGTGGGGGGGGGAGAGAGAAGGGAAGCTGATGCCAGGAGATGGGGGAGAGGGAACATGAGGCTTCAGAGGTGAGGAGGAGAGATAGAGGGCAAGGGAAGACAATGTCAGGGAGTGAGGTTGAGGGAGGTGATGCCAGGGGGTGGAAGGAAAGGGAAGAGAAAGTGTTGACAGGGGGTGGGGAAGATGATGGTGGTGTGGGAGAGGAATGGAAAGAGAGAAGGTGATGATGCCAGGAAGTGAGGGAGAGTTTTTCCAGGGAGTGGAGGGAACAGGAAGAGAAGGTGACTGGGGTGGGGGTGGGGGGTGGAGAGAGAGGTGAAGGGCAAGGGATGGAGATGATGCTAGGGGTGGAGGCAGTGGGAAAGTTGATGATGCCAAGGGGTGAAGGAGATGCCAGGTGGAAGGAAATGGAGGATGAGGATGGTGGGGGGCGGGGTGGAAGGGATAGGGAAAGGTCATGATGATGTGAGTGGGTGGGGGAGAGGGATGGAGGGAGAGGAAAGATGATGCCAGGAGATGGGAGCGAGGGGGAGGGATAGAAGGAAAGAAGTGGTGATTCCAGGAGTGAGGAAGTGGAGAGAAGTGACCATGCCAGGTGGAGGGGAAAGGTGATGGTGGTGGGAGAGAGGGGTAGAGGGGAAAACATGATAGCGGGGAGGGAGAGAGATGGTGATGCTTCCAGCAAGTGAGAGTGAGGTAGAGGGAAAAGGAAGGTGGTAATGATGGAGGGAGGGAGAGAGGGAAGATGATGCCGGGATGTGGGGGGAGAGAGGTAGAAGGAAAGGGAAGATGATGGTAGTGATGATGATGATAGGGGTGAGAAGGTGGAGAGAGAAGGGGATGATAATGCCAGGAGTTGGAGGGAGAGGGTAGGTGGTGGTGATAATGCATTGGGTGATGGAGAGAAGGGAAGAAGTGAGTGTAGAATATAATGAATATGGAAGAGGTGGTTCTCTATGTATATGACAGGAGTTGTCCTGTGTGTAATTCTTTCTGTATATGGTAGTGGGGATTCTGTTAAGGTATATTGTATATTATATATGACAGAGGTGGGGCTCTGTACACTGGATATATGTGCTGCTGTGTGCAGGGAATATGGAGCAGGTGGTTCTCTGTGTATATGATAGGAGTTGTCCTGTGTGTAATTCTTTCTGTATATGGTAGTGGGGATTCTGTTAAGGTATATTGTATATTATATTTGACAGAGGTGGGGCTCTGTACACTGGATATATGTGCTGCTGTGTGCAGAGAACAGTGAATATGGAAGAGGTGGTTCTCTGTGTATATGACAGGAGGTGTCCTGTGTGTTATTCTTTCTGTATATGGTAGTGGGGATTCTGTTAAGGTATATTGTATATTATATTTGGCAGAGGTGGGTCTCTGTACACTGGATATATTGTGCTGCTGTGTGCAGAGAATATGGAGCAGGTGGTTCTCTGTGTATATGACAGGAGTTGTCCTGTGTGTAATTCTTTCTGTATATGGTAGAGGGGATTCTGTTAAGGTATATTGTATATTATATTTGACAGAGGTGGGGCTCTGGATATATATACTGTGCATGTAGTAAGACAGGAAGTAAGGGACAAGCATATGCTTGGGATGTTGGGGGAGGGAGAGGGTTAATGTTGCTGAGTGCACATGATTTATATAGCAGTAAGACCTTCTCTGTAGGCTCAGAGAGAGAAGATAACATTATCCTTCCTCACCTTAGCAAAAACTGAGTTTAAAACCTCTGGGGTCTATCAGTTTGAATTTTATATTCTGGAGCTGCCTAGTGACAATGTCTTGCCCTGTGGGACTGCCACGCTGGGCCTGGGTCTCCAGTGCCATTGCATGTTTAGCTCAGAAAGCACTGCAGTAACTACACAGAGTAATGGAAAGAGGCAGTGTAGGGAGCTTTTGTGTCTTGCTCAGCTCTCTGGGGTAAGTGACAGAGGAAGTGAGTAGCACAGAACTTCCTCACACTCGGGATCCTGTGTCATAGTCTGGGGCTTTCCCAGAGCTGTGACATGCAAGACCTTCAGATGATCTCTGTCTATGTCCATCCAGGGGAGATGGATACAGGCAGCTTTTGTGGACAATTAATACTGGAAGGCAAGAAAAGCTGCAACTCTCAAAGCACGAGGGCTTTTTCCAGAGACACTGCCTGTGCTGAATGCTGCTAGGATCTGAAGCATGCAGTTTCAATTTCTCTTGCCACCCAAGTTATTTAACCTATTTTTATTTATGCACCAAATACAAAATGCAAAGGAAGAGAATATATGTTGAAATTGTGTGCAATATATATTTGAATAGCATCTAAAAACAAACACCCAGGTAAAGTTATATTACTGATATTGAAGTATTTAATTAGGAGTTCCCACCTAGGAAAGATCTAAATGGCTTAGTGGATAATACATTGAAATCGTCGGCTCAGTGTGCTGTGGCAGTCAAGAAAGCAAACAATGTTAGGAATTATTAGGAAGGGAATGGTGAATAAAATGGAAAATGTCATAATGCCTCTGTATCGCTCCATGGTGAGACCCCACCTTGGATATTGTGTACAATTCTGGTCGCCGCATCTCAAAAAAGATATAATTGTGATGGAGAAGGTACAGAGAAGGGCAACCAAAATGATTAGGGGAATGGAACAGCTCCCCTATGAGGAAAGACTAAAGAGGTTAGGACTTTTCAGCTTGGAGAAGAGACAGCTGAGGGGGGGATATGATAGAGGGTCTTCAACGAGTAGGACTAGGGGGCACTCCATGAAGTTAGCATGTAGCACATTTAAAACTAATCTGAGTTCTTTTTCACTCAATGCACAATTAAGCTCTGGAATTTGTTGCCAGGGGATGTGGTTAGTGCAGTTAGTGTAGCTGGGTTTAAAAAGGTTTGGATAAGTTCTTGGAGGAGAAGTCTTACCTGTTATTAAGTTGACTTAGAAAATAGCCACTGCTATTACTAGCAACGGTAACATGGAATAGACTTAGTTTTTGGGTACTTGCCAGGTTATGGCCTGGATTGGCCACTGTTGGAAACAGGATGCTGGGCTCGATGGACCCTTGGTCTGACCCAGTATGACATGTTCTTAATTATTTGTTTGTAATAAATTGTGCATAGGCAGGGCAATATTTCAATATTATTTAACCAGGTAATGGTTACCTGAAACTTCTCTCACTTTCCTTGGGGTAAAGATAAAGCCTGGGATAAGCACAGAGGATCCTTAGCTGTGAGGGAGAGTGAGGGGTAAAGCCTGGGATAAGCACAGAGGATCCTTAGCTGTGGGGGAGTGAGGGGTAAAGCCTGGGATAAGCACAGAGGATCCTTAGCTGTGAGGGAGTGAGGGGTTAGATAAAGAGTATCCCTGAGGATTGTAGGTGATGGTTTCTGTGAGAGGTCTGCTAGAGCTGTTTAGTTGGTTTGGATAGGTTGTGAGAGTCTTTTTCTGTTGTCACAGGACCCATCTTCTGCTGCTAGCCAGCTGAGCTTAGGTAGCCAGATAAATATATCCAGCTAACTTAGCCTGCATATTCAGTGATGTGGCCATACCACTGAACATCCCCAGGTATCTTAAAGTCAGAGAAGTTTATCTTGCTCTCCAGCACTGTTAAACGATCTCGTCTCATGCACGGAGTTATTCTGGGCTCTATGGTTTACCAGAAGTCATGAGGCTGTTGGAGAGATGGCAGGGTTGATGTGATAAAGTGTGCTAAGCTTAGGACACACTACTTCTGGTTTACTGCATATTTTGGTCTTTAACATACTTCTCGTGTGCTAAGCTTAGAACACACTTTACTTCTGGTTTACTGCATATTTTGGTCTTAAACTTACTTCTTGATATAATATGGGGTTTAGTGCACAGAAAGCATGTATTCAAAGGAGAAGTAAAAAAGTGAGTTTAGTTTGTTCATTTTCATAATTGCTAAAGGACTGATTTCTTTTATTTATAATTTTTAGCGATATACCTTTTAATGTTACATTTTGTATTTTTAAGGTGTTTTGTTCTATAGTTTTATATTTTAAGATGTGCTTGGATCCATAGTTTCTATATTTTAGCTTATGTTGAGACAGATTTTAGATGAATCGTTTTAAGTTATCTTCCCTTTTATACGCAAATGTAGTAACCAACATTTGATTTATGTTGTAATCCAACGTGATATGTATCAACATGAATGCCGGTATACAAAAATCATTTAAACTGATTTATCATCGCAAAACAAAAACAGAATAAAACTAAAATCAAAACAAAATACATTCTTAAAATATTATATATATATATATATATATATATATATATATATATATATATATATATATATAAGAGACCAGAGAGGAAAGCTATTAAGGAAATCTCATTTTTAAAAGCTAGGCTTTAAACAGTGTTCTAGTTTCATACACTTTCCATGCAAATGCATGGTAATGAGCAGCATATGAAATGATTTCCAGTGCAGCATAGTGCACTAAAATTTCTTCACTTTTGAATCTTATTTTTCTGTTGATTTCTTTACATCGATACCTGAGATGAAGTTTTAACTTCCATTTACTTCTAGAAGAAGTTACAAAAAAATTAATCAGCCACCCACAGACCTGGGATACCAATTTGAGGAGCCATAAGAATGGGACCCCCACACCCAGGAGACCTGAATCTGGGGCCCCTGCACCATTAAGCCCCCCCCTCCCACTATGACACCCTCCAATGCCTCAGTCCATCCAGCTACAGATCCTCATCAGCTAACGTATGCCACCGAATTCCTTTAACTTATAATTCATCTCTAATGCTTTCCAGCCACCTCGCTAGTGCCTCTAAATCCACTAACTAACCTCACTGGCCCCCAAATCCACTTATGCAGCCCCTATAACCTCCCCCCAGTGTCTTGCCTAAACCCACTAAGACATCCCCATCATTCTAGCACTCAAGCCTCCAAGTCCCTGCAAACTCTCACTCATGATTCTTCTACCGCCATTTAAATAAATGTTTTGTATAGCAGAGGCTAGAGTAAAGACAGCTGCTGCTGAGTTAATTATTCGTTTTCCTCAGCAGCATTTGTGGCTAGTCTGGACTGACTGAATAAACGTAGCTCCTGCTGAGTTCATTGCTAAAAGATTTGGGGAAAATGTGGATCCCTGGGCAGCCTCAGAGATATGTGCCTGCACCCCCCCCTGGCCGGGGTGGGAGTAACCGTATGCACCGGGTGCAGTGATGCTGGCTCCTCTAGGGTTACTGGGATAACTGAATACTAAACACCCGTAGAAACGATCACATCACGCCCATCCTTAGAGACCTCCACTGGCTCCCGATCTCCTAAAGAATTCTCTACAAAACCCTTTCCCTTATACACAAGAATTTACACAACCAGATCACTTGGCTAAACGACTCAATCCACCTCAACACCTCCAACAGACCAATCAGCTCTGCCTATAAAGGACCCCTTCACATTCCCTCTCTTAAAACCACTCAACGATCCTCCACTAGGGACAGGGCACTCAATAGCAGGTCCCATCAACTGGAACTCAACTCAATGCCGCCTGACCCACGCATTGAACCCTGCACACAGAAATTAAAAACGTGACTCTTCAAGCTAGCCTATGCCTAATTCCCACCATCACCACTTGTCGCCTGTCGCTCTCCTCCTCCTCCCACCCCTCAACCCCAATTTTATGCATTTACTGCCCCAACTGCCCCCAAACCATTAGCTAACTTGTCTGCTCGAGATGACAATCCCCTCCACGCCTATTCATCACCTTCTACAAAGTTATATCTTCCCTTAAATTGACAACTGTGTGTGTATATATATTTATTTCAGCAGTTATGTAGTCTCTTCTTAATGTTATGTACCTTGTCTTACCAGGCTATGCAATCAAATCATTGCGTGTAATTTCTCTCTCATTATTAAATATTCTATGTAAAGAGATACAACCTGCAAACGGTTGTGGGTATATAAAAACCTTTAAATAATTAGATAACTGGGCCCCGATGCATGAGGACAATATTTCAAAGTTGGCCCCCCTCCTCCTCCAGAGTTTAAATTCTGCCTCCACCCAGCCTTCTACTCTGCCTTTTTGTAGTTTTATCTGTGCTACTGTTGTGGCTGCTGGTCACAAAGGTCCAGATGATGTCAGGTGCTGTGAGGTTCGGGCTCAGACCTGAGAATGGGGGCTTTGGCAGGGGTAGATTTAATTTGCTGGGTTGTGGTGGATAAGCTACCAGAGTGGTTTAGGGGGGATGTTTGGGTACTGAATTGTAATAAAGCTGTGACCTTTGATCTCCAAACATATATTGCATATCAATGATTTATGTGAATGGAGGCTGTTTCAGGGTGACTTCATATTATCAATATCTGAAAAGTGGCAGTGTTTAAACCTGAGACTCAATAGAACCTGGCTTCTCGGGTCTTTGAAATCAGCAGCCAGTGGTGGGGGCAGTAGATGTGGGGATACAGTGTGGAGAGAATCAGTGTAGTATGGTGTTCAGTGGGGGGGGGGGGGGGGGGGGGGGGGGGGGGGGGGGGGGGGGGGTCGGTCAGAGTACATTAGTGCAGGGATTCTCAGAACACAGTGAACATGCATGAGAGAGATTTGCATACAGTGGAGGCAGTGCATGCACACTCTCATGCATATTCATTGTGGGGGCAGTAGATGTGGGGATACAGTGTGGAGAGAATCAGTGTAGTGTGGTGTTCAGTGGGGGGGTCAGAGTACATTAGTGCAGGGATTCTCAGAACACAGTGAACATGCATGAGAGAGAATTGCATACAGTGGAGGCAGTGCATGCACATTCTCATGCATATTCATTGTGGGGGCAGTAGATGTGGGGATACAGTGTGGAGAGAATCAGTGTAGTGTGGTGTTCAGTGGGGGGGGGTCAGAGTACATTAGTGCAGGGATTCTCAGAACACAGTGAACATGCATGAGAGAGATTTGCATACAGTGGAGGCAGTACATGCACACTCATGCATATTCATTGTGGGGGCAGTAGATATGGGGATACAGTGTGGAGAGAATCAGTGTAGTGTGGTGTTCAGTGGTGGGGGTCAGTTCATTAGTGCAGGGATTCTCAGAACACAGTGAACATGCATGAGAGATTTGCATACAGGGGAGGCAGTACATGCACATTCTCATGCATATTCATTGTGGGGGCAGTAGATGTGGGGATACAGTGTGGAGAGAATCAGTGTAGTGTGGTGTTCAGTGGGGGGGGGTCAGAGTACATTAGTGCAGGGATTCTCAGAACACAGTGAACATGCATGAGAGAGATTTGCATACAGTGGAGGCAGTGCATGCACATTCTCATGCATATTCATTGTGGGGGCAGTAGATGTGGGGATACAGTGTGGAGAGAATCAGTGTAGTGTGGTGTTCAGTGGGGGGGTCAGAGTACATTAGTGCAGGGATTCTCAGAACACAGTGAACATGCATGAGAGAGATTTGCATACAATGGAGGCAGTGCATGCACATTCTCATGCATATTTATTGTGGGGGCAGTAGATGTGGGGATACAGTGTGCAGAGAATCAGTGTAGTGTGGTGTTCAGTGGGGGCGGTCAGAGTACATTAGTGCAGGGATTCTCAGAACACAGTGAACATGCATGAGAGATTTGCATACAATGGAGGCAGTGCATGCACATTCTCATGCATATTCATTGTGGGGGCAGTAGATGTGGGGATACAGTGTGGAGAGAATCAGTGTAGTGTGGTGTTCAGTGGGGGGGGTCAGAGTACATTAGTGCAGGGATTCTCAGAACAGTGAACATGCATGAGAGAGATTTGCATACAATGGAGGCAGTGCATGCACATTCTCATGCATATTCATTGTGGGGGCAGTAGATGTGGGGATAGAGTGTGGAGAGAATCAGTGTAGTGTGGTGTTCAGTGAGGGGGGGTCAGAGTACATTAGTGCAGGGATTCTCAGAACACAGTGAACATGCATGAGAGAGATTTGCATACAGTGGAGGCAGTGCATGCACATTCTCATGCATATTCATTGTGGGGGCAGTAGATGTGGGGATACAGTGTGGAGAGAATCAGTGTAGTGTGGTGTTCAGTGAGGGGGTGTCAGAGTACATTAGTGCAGGGATTCTCAGAACACAGTGAACATGCATGAGAGAGATTTGCATACAGTGGAGGCAGTGCATGCACATTCTCATGCATATTCATTGTGGGGGCAGTAGATGTGGGGATACAGTGTGGAGAGAATCAGTGTAGTGTGGTGTTCAGTGGGGGGGGTCAGAGTACATTAGTGCAGGGATTCTCAGAACACAGTGAACATGCATGAGAGATTTGCATATAGTGGAGGCAGTGCATGCACATTCTCATGCATATTCATTGTGGGGGCAGTAGATGTGGGGATACAGTGTGGAGAGAATCAGTGTAGTGTGGTGTTCAGTGGGGGGGTCAGTACATTAGTGCAGGGATTCTCAGAACACAGTGAACATGCATGAGAGAGATTTGCATACAGTGGAGGCAGTGCATGCACATTCTCATGCATATTCATTGTGGTTAGGTGGATTCCAAGATCTGGGTTGAGAACCCCTGCATTAGTGGATCTCTTGGGCTTAGAGATCCTGTTTCTCAGGCTGTGTCTGGTCTGGGGGTCCCAGCTCTGTTCCCTCTCTAGCCTGGGGTGGGGGGCCATAGTCCTGGAAGCTTTTGGGTCCTGGGTCTGGAATCCCAGAAGAAATGTGTTAGTTGGTGTTTCGAGCTGTGCTGAAGCCTTACCTTTGCTGCTATTGTGCCTATGAATAAAACCTCTCATTGTTATATTACCTTGCTGATTTTACTATTTGTTTGTTGTCAGTTCTCTTTACTATCAATTTAGGATCTGATAATCAAAAGTACTTTATGCATGTAAATCATGCTGGTAAAAGTACACACAAAACTCACTTTACTCACAGCAGAAAGGGGCATTTTGGGGACGGGGTGGAGTCAGGATGGGGAAAGTGTTTACTTAAATCACCATGTGCTCAGGAGCAGGTCTAACTATCGGGCGATACAGTAAAGTCCGCGGGAGAGCAGACGAACGCACTGTACTGTACCGGCCTGGATGTGAATATGTTGTCTGTGAATTTTCATCTGCTTTGCAAATGCAGCCTAAAGTCTGTGTACATTGCGTATGTAAACTGTTTTAGCTCACTTGTGTACTGTGCACCTCAGTTTATTACCAGGGCCTGTATAAGGAGTATTCGGCATCCTAGGCGAAAGAGACCAGAATATTTTATTGGCGGCGCTGTTTCCATGTTGTTCTCAGGGGCGGTTGCTGGTGCCTTGACGGTGCCAGCATGGCGCACCTTGCTTTGGTGATACGGGCTCAGGCACAGCACCCTCTCTGGGCCTTTCCTGCCAGCCCTCCCCAAATCTTGACCCTTGAGACAACCACCTGATTCGTCTAAAGGGAGCACAGGTCTGCATGCTAAAGCTATGGCCATAACTAAATATTCCCCGTTTCCTCTTATTTTCAGTTCCTGTGCTTAAAGAACATCAGGACTTTCCTTTCTACCTGTTGTGAAAAGTTTGGCCTGCGCAAGAATGAGCTGTTCGAACCCTTTGATCTCTTTGAAGTGCGAGATTTTGGAAAGGTAAGAAATTCCCTTAATATTTAATTTTTATTTATTTATTTATTTTATTTATTATTTATTTAAAATTTTTCTATACCGAACTTCATGACAAGCTTCATATCAGGCCGGTTTACATCAAACTTAGGGGTTAACTTAACAGAACCATATAACAAGAAGGCCGAGGCGCAGATACAAATAACAAGGAGAATAAAACATGGGGGCTAGAGTAGCCAGGAAACAAAGGACAGAAAAAAACTGGAGAATGAACAAGAGTGAATATACAATGGCTGGGTCGGACATTTAGTCTATTGAGCTATATGACTAAAACTGTTGCACTGTTAGGTTTCAGGGAAGGCTTGGATGAAAAGCCATGTCTTGAGTTTTTTTCGGAAAGTAGATTTAAAAGAGGATTGCATTCAGGTACTGTAGGTGTACGTTACATACAGAAATGTGCAATGGAGATCTTCTGCTCTGAACCTCGTTGCACGAGAGAAAGCTTCCCTTACTTAACATCCGATAACCCAGCTTTATTCTGATAGGGCCAACAACAAATAAGGAGTTTCCAACATTGCTTGACTGAGTCCTTCCTCAAACCTTTCTCGCTGTGACTCCATCAGCACAACTGCTGCACTAGCAACACTTTCTGGGGAGGTGTGGGTTGGGGGGACGATGGGGGTCGGGGTTGTTGGAAGCTCTGAGCGGTTTCTCGGGGACCCTGGGGGTGGGGGATGCTGGGGTCAGGGGTTGTTGTGGTTTCTGGGGGAGGCTGGGGGTCGGGGGGTTATTGCGGTTTCTGGGGGAGGATGGGGTTAATGAAATAATGGTTTGTGCTTTTGCTTCCCTGATCTTGTGTTCCACTTTCCCTGTACGTAAAACTGTCTATCATGAAATGTCTGCTTTTACCTATGCTGAATGGGAAATTTTTGAAAATCATTCTTTACCCACATAGAAAGCATTTTCTCTCCCCGCATGTTTGCAGGTCCATGCGTACCATGTGTGTCTGCAGGCCTGGGAGACAGTGTTCACAGGGAAACTTTCTACAGAGGAAAAAAATTGTTCTGACAGCATTTTGTGACTGCTCAACAAAGTTAAATCCCCATGAATGAATTTCCTGGCATTTATTCTGCTGATGGGTTCATACGGGTTACTCCAGCTGCTTCAGTTAAAAACCTGCACAATCTATGGGTTGCAAAATACATGAATTCTTCTGCAGCCACCAATTTTGTAGTCTGCTTACAGAAGGAAATTATCTGCACAATGTCTACATGTACCAGAAAGTCTCCATAGTCTGCACCTCCCGTCTCTGCGCACAGAGGAGCCGGGCCCGCGCAGCCTGCACCTCCAGTCTCTGCGGACAGAGGAGCCGGGCCCGCACTCTCTCTGTGCCTCCCGTCTCTGCGGACAGAGGAGCCGGGCCCGCACTCTCCCTCTGTGCCTCCCGTCTCTGCGGACAGAGGAGCCGGGCCCGCACTCTCTCTCTGTGCCTCCCGTCTCTGCGGACAGAGGAGCCGGGCCCGCACTCTCTCTCTGTGCCTCCCGTCTCTGCGGACAGAGGAGCCGGGCCCGCACTCTCTCTCTGTGCCTCCCGTCTCTGCGGACAGAGGAGCCGGGCCCGCACAGCCTGCTGCACCTCCCGTCTCTGCGGACAGAGGAGCCAGGCCCGCGCAGCCTGCTGCACCTCCCCTCTCTGCGGACAGAGGAGCCGGGCCCGCACTCTCTCTCTGTGCCTCCCGTCTCTGCGGACAGAGGAGCCGGGCCCGCGCAGCCTGCACCTCCAGTCTCTGCGGACAGAGGAGCCGGGCCCGCACTCTCTCTGCACCTCCAGTCTCTGCGGACAGAGGAGCCGGGCCCGCACTCTCTCTCTGTGCCTCCCGTCTCTGCGGACAGAGGAGCCGGGCCCGCACTCTCTCTCTGTGCCTCCCGTCTCTGCGGACAGAGGAGCCGGGCCCGCGCAGCCTGCACCTCCAGTCTCTACGGACAGAGGAGCCGGGCCCGCACTCTCTCTGTGCCCCCCCTCTCTGCGGACAGAGGAGCCGGGCCCGCACTCTCTCTCTCTGCCCCCCGTCTCTGCGGACAGAGGAGCCGGGCCCGCACTCTCTCTGTGCCTCCCGTCTCTGCGGACAGAGGAGCCGGGCCCGCACTCTCTCTGTGCCTCCCGTCTCTGTGGACAGAGGAGCCGGGCCCGCACGGTCTGCACCTCCCGTCTCTGCGGACAGAGGAGCCGGGCCCGCACTCTCTCTGTGCCTCCCGTCTCTGTGGACAGAGGAGCCGGGCCCGCACTCTCTCTGTGCCTCCCGTCTCTGCGGACAGAGGAGCCGGGCCCGCGCAGCCTGCACCTCCAGTCTCTGCGGACAGAGGAGCCGGGCCCGCACTCTCTCTGTGCCTCCCGTCTCTGCGGACAGAGGAGCCGGGCCCCGCACTCTCTCTGTGCCTCCCGTCTCTGTGGACAGAGGAGCCGGGCCCGCGCAGCCTGCTGCACCTCCCGTCTCTGCGGACAGAGGAGCCGGGCCTGCAATCTCTCTCTGTGCCTCCCGTCTCTGCGGACAGAGGAGCCGGGCCCGCACTCTCTCTCTGTGCCTCCCGTCTCTGCGGACAGAGGAGCCGGGCCCGCGCAGCCTGCACCCCCAGTCTCTGCGGACAGAGGAGCCGGGCCCGCACTCTCTCTGTGCCTCCCGTCTCTGCGGACAGAGGAGCCGGGCCCGCACTCTCTCTGTGCCTCCCGTCTCTGTGGACAGAGGAGCCGGGCCCGCGCAGCCTGCTGCACCTCCCGTCTCTGCGGACAGAGGAGCCGGGCCTGCAATCTCTCTGTGCCTCCCGTCTCTGCGGACAGAGGAGCCGGGCCCGCACTCTCTCTCTGTGCCTCCCGTCTCTGCGGACAGAGGAGCCGGGCCCGCGCAGCCTGCACCACCTCCCGTCTCTGCGGACAGAGGAGCCGGGCCTGCACTCTCTCTCTGTGCCTCCCATCTCTGCGGACAGAGGAGCCGGGCCCGCGCAGCCTGCGCCTCCCGTCTCTGCGGACAGAGGAGCCGGGCCCGCGCAGCCTGCGCCTCCCGTCTCTGCGGACAGAGGAGCCGGGCCCGCACAGCCTGCTGCACCTCCCGTCTCTGCGGACAGAGGAGCCAGGCCCGCGCAGCCTGCTGCACCTCCCCTCTCTGCGGACAGAGGAGCCGGGTCTGCACTCTCTCTCTGTGCCTCCCATCTCTGCGGACAGAGGAGCCGGGCCCGCGCAGCCTGCGCCTCCCGTCTCTGCGGACAGAGGAGCCGGGCCCGCGCAGCCTGCGCCTCCCGTCTCTGCAGACAGAGGAGCCGGGCCCGCACAGCCTGCTGCACCTCCCGTCTCTGCGGACAGAGGAGCCAGGCCCGCGCAGCCTGCTGCACCTCCCCTCTCTGCGGACAGAGGAGCCGGGTCTGCACTCTCTCTCTGTGCCTCCCATCTCTGCGGACAGAGGAGCCGGCCCGCGCAGCCTGCGCCTCCCGTCTCTGCGGACAGAGGAGCCGGGCCCGCACAGCCTGCTGCACCTCCCGTCTCTGCGGACAGAGGAGCCAGGCCCGCGCAGCCTGCTGCACCTCCCCTCTCTGCGGACAGAGGAGCCGGGCCCGCGCAGCCTGCTGCACCTCCCCTCTCTGCGGACAGAGGAGCCGGGTCTGCACTCTCTCTCTGTGCCTCCCATCTCTGCGGACAGAGGAGCCGGGCCCGCGCAGCCTGCGCCTCCCGTCTCTGCGGACAGAGGAGCCGGGCCCGCACAGCCTGCTGCACCTCCCGTCTCTGCGGACAGAGGAGCCAGGCCCGCGCAGCCTGCTGCACCTCCCCTCTCTGCGGACAGAGGAGCCGGGCCCGCGCAGCCTGCTGCACCTCCCCTCTCTGCGGACAGAGGAGCCGGGCCTGCACTCTCTCTCTGTGCCTCCCATCTCTGCGGACAGAGGAGCCGGGCCCGCGCAGCCTGCACCTCCCCTCTCTGCGGACAGAGTAGCCGGGCCCGCGCAGCCTGCGCCTCCCGTCTCTGCGGACAGAGGAGCCGGGCCCGCACAGCCTGCTGCACCTCCCGTCTCTGCGGACAGAGGAGCCAGGCCCGCGCAGCCTGCTGCACCTCCCCTCTCTGCGGACAGAGGAGCCAGGCCCGCGCAGCCTGCTGCACCTCCCCTCTCTGTGAACAGAGGAGCCGGGCCTGCTCCTCCCGTCTCTGCGGACAGAGGAGCCGGGCCCGCACTCTCTCTGTGCCTCCCGTCTCTGCGGACAGAGGAGCCGGGCCTGCACTCTCTCTCTGTGCCTCCCGTCTCTGCGGACAGAGGAGCCGGGCCCGCACTCTCTCTCTGTGCCTCCCGTCTCTGTGGACAGAGGAGCCGGGCCCGCACGGTCTGCACCTCCCGTCTCTGTGGACAGAGGAGCCGGGCCCGCACGGTCTGCACCTCCCGTCTCTGTGGACAGAGGAGCCGGGCCCGCACGGTCTGCACCTCCCGTCTCTGTGGACAGAGGAGCCGGGCCCGCGCAGCCTGCTGCACCTCCCGTCTCTGCGGACAGAGGAGCCGGGCCTGCAATCTCTCTCTGTGCCTCCCGTCTCTGCGGACAGAGGAGCCGGGCCTGCACTCTCTCTCTGTGCCTCCCATCTCTGCGGACAGAGGAGCCGGGCCCGTGCAGCCTGCGCCTCCCGTCTCTGCGGACAGAGGAGCCGGGCCCGCGCAGCCTGCGCCTCCTGTCTCTGCGGACAGAGGAGCCGGGCCCGCGCAGCCTGCACCACCTCCCGTCTCTGCGGACAGAGGAGCCGGGCCTGCAATCTCTCTCTGTGCCTCCCGTCTCTGCGGACAGAGGAGCCGGGCCTGCACTCTCTCTCTGTGCCTCCCATCTCTGCGGACAGAGGAGCCGGGCCCGCGCAGCCTGCGCCTCCCGTCTCTGCGGACAGAGGAGCCGGGCCCGCGCAGCCTGCGCCTCCCTCCTCTGCGGACAGAGGAGCCGGGCCCGCACAGCCTGCTGCACCTCCCGTCTCTGCGGACAGAGGAGCCAGGCCCGCGCAGCCTGCTGCACCTCCCCTCTCTGCGGACAGAGGAGCCGGGTCTGCACTCTCTCTCTGTGCCTCCCATCTCTGCGGACAGAGGAGCCGGGCCCGCGCAGCCTGCGCCTCCCGTCTCTGCGGACAGAGGAGCCGGGCCCGCGCAGCCTGCGCCTCCCGTCTCTGCGGACAGAGGAGCCGGGCCCGCACAGCCTGCTGCACCTCCCGTCTCTGCGGACAGAGGAGCCAGGCCCGCGCAGCCTGCTGCACCTCCCCTCTCTGCGGACAGAGGAGCCGGGCCCGCGCAGCCTGCTGCACCTCCCCTCTCTGCGGACAGAGGAGCAGGGCCTGCACTCTCTCTCTGTGCCTCCCATCTCTGCGGACAGAGGAGCCGGGCCCGCGCAGCCTGCGCCTCCCCTCTCTGCGGACAGAGGAGCCGGGCCCGCGCAGCCTGCTGCACCTCCCGTCTCTGTGAACAGAGGAGCCAGGCCCGCGCAGCCTGCACCCCCCGTCTCTGTGAACAGAGGAGCCGGGCCCGCGCAGCCTGCTGCACCTCCCCTCTCTGCGGACAGAGGAGCCGGGCCCGCGCAGCCTGCTGCACCTCCCCTCTCTGTGAACAGAGGAGCCAGGCCTGCTGCACCTCCCGTCTCTGTGAACAGAGGAGCCAGGCCTGCTGCACCTCCCCTCTCTGCGGACAGAGGAGCCGGGCCCGCGCAGCCTGCTGCACCTCCCGTCTCTGTGAACAGAGGAGCCAGGCCCGCGCAGCCTGCTGCACCTCCCCTCTCTGTGAACAGAGGAGCCAGGCCTGCTGCACCTCCCGTCTCTGTGAACAGAGGAGCCAGGCCTGCTGCACCTCCCGTCTCTGTGAACAGAGGAGCCAGGCCTGCTGCACCTCCCCTCTCTGTGAACAGAGGAGCCAGGCCTGCTGCACCTCCCGTCTCTGTGAACAGAGGAGCCAGGCCTGCTGCACCTCCCGTCTCTGTGAACAGAGGAGCCAGGCCTGCTGCACCTCCCGTCTCTGTGAACAGAGGAGCCAGGCCCGCGCAGCCTGCTGCACCTCCCGTCTCTGTGAACAGAGGAGCCGGGCCTGCTGCACCTCCCGTCTCTGTGAACAGAGGAGCCAGGCCCGCGCAGCCTGCGCCTCCCCTCTCTGCGGACAGAGGAGCCGGGCCCGCGCAGCCTGCACCTCCCCTCTCTGCGGACAGAGGAGCCGGGCCCGCGCAGCCTGCGCCTCCCCTCTCTGCGGACAGAGGAGCCGGGCCCGCGCAGCCTGCTGCACCTCCCCTCTCTGCGGACAGAGGAGCCGGGCCTGCTGCACCTCCCGTCTCTGTGAACAGAGGAGCCAGGCCTGCTGCACCTCCCGTCTCTGTGAACAGAGGAGCCGGGCCTGCTGCACCTCCCGTCTCTGCGGGCAGCAGAGTGGAGTCTAAACTTCCCTGTGTTTGCATGTTAATGCCTCTTTAGTCTAACAGTTTGCATGTTCTGAGCTCATCCATAGTTTTATTGTCACCTAGGGAAATCTAGACAGGAAGTACTTAGTTACTCAGTAAATGCATTCTGTGTGTGCCAGGTCTGAATAGGAAAGCAGGGAGGAGTCTATCAGCATCACATTCTCTTTATAAAACCCAAGTGAAACTGAAATATGAGACTGATTTGGTTACGTTTGCAAATCCTGTAGGTTTCTTTATTCAGAATTGGATTGGTCTCTTACTGATGCTGCCAGCCCTGTTACCTCTTGGAGAAGGAGGGAGCAGCAAGATGTAAAGAGGCCTTGCTTAGTGCAGACTTTATCATCCTTACCCCATTCTGCAGGTAATGAAGGGGGAATAAGGCCAGACAGCAAGTCAGAGGGCTCGGTTTAAAACAACCTCTCAGCACTTCACTTAGGTCCCTTAATTTTAGTTCTGCTCTTCATTTGCCTGGAGTTTGGTGCCTGTTAGATGCCTGTGGGTGATAATCAGTGCTAAGCACCTACGTTTTCCTATCCTAACTCCCAGCCTGTGGACACCCATGTTTTAAGCTCGGCATTTGTCAGTTTTTAAGGAGATTTTAGGAAGCTAACTCCATATTTTAGGTGCCTAAATCTTTTGAAAAACGAGTCCACACATTAGGCTGGGATTTGCTACAGGCCCTTATTTATAAGTAATGAGCCCATACTGTGCCACTTTCACTATCGTTCCTTGAGAGGGACAGCATTGCTCGCTGGTAGGCTGAGGGCTCCAGCGCACCCATGCCATCTGTTTTGGTCCTGTAGGACTGGGGGTACATGTCAGAGTTTGTGTCTTGTAATTCTCCTGAACTGGAAGATGTGTCGGTGCAGAATGCATGTGCTTAGTTCTGTAAGAGAGGGCACGGTGGTTTCACATCCTGTTCTACTGTGGTAGAGGGAGCTGTGCAGCTTCCTCACTCATTTTACACAACTGCTTTTGGTTTCGGGGAGAGAGAGGACTCTTTGTATGCACTGAACTGAGGCTCATGAAAAGGCTTAGGCCAGACTCATTTTACTCTTTTCTCTTACATATTTGAATATTTCTAGAAAAAAAAACCCCTTTGACTTTGCATGCGATCCTGTCTGATCTTTTGCACATTAGGAGGGTGATAAATCCTGCAAGGTGCTTCTAGGTATAGATGAAATAGAGAGCTGGTGTGTTCACAGATGGAACTGGGCTAAAAAAGGGACCGGGTCAGAACATGCCTGGGCTAACGTTTACAAACTGAGACTGTTAGCATAGTATTCAGGCCTAACTGGCTAAATTTGTCCTGCTTAAGAGTGCGTGCCTGATGCCAGAGTTTTGTGCGGTTATCGTGCTAGCTATGGCTGAATATCCAGTTAAAATGAACCGTTCAGTGCCTCCTGTACTGCCACAAGAGGCAGAATCTGACAGTGCACCAGGAAGGTGGAGGATCAGGACCAGGAAGGTGGAGGATCTTCATCGGATGACGTACGAGGAGAGATTGAAGAATCTAAATATGTACACCCTGGAGGAAAGGAGGAGCAGAGGAGATATGATACAGACTTTCAGATACTTGAAAGGTTTTAATGATCCAAAGGCAACGACAAACCTTTACCATAAGAAAAAAATCAGCAGAACCAGGGGTCACGATTTGAAGCTCCAGGGAAGAAGATTCAGAACCAATGTCAGGAAGTATTTCTTCACGGAGAGGGTGGTGGATGCCTGGAATGCCCTTCCGGAGGAAGTGGTGAAGACCAGAACTGTGAAGGACTTCAAAGGGGCGTGGGATAAACACTGTGGATCCATAAAGTCAAGAGGCCGCCAATAAAGAGTGGGTGACTCGCCAGAATGATGGCTACTGCCTGGACACAATACCCTTATTCAATAAACATACACATGGTTACTGTGACTCCAACATCACTCTAAGCTTCAACAGCAAGAGGAAATGTGGAAAAAAGGATTTGCACTCACAAAGCCGGGAGTAGCGGCGGTTACTACCCCAAACCAAATGTGCCTGATACTTCACTTTCGATGCACATCCAGCATAGCTCTCTGCTCCAACGGCATGGGAGAAGAAAAACTGATACTTCACGCATATCCAGCATAGCTCTCTGCTTCAACGGCAGGGGAGAAGAAAAACTGATTCTTCACGCATATCCAGCATAGCTCCCTGCTTCAACGGCAGGGGAGAAGAAAAACAACCAATAAGGGCTGAATAATATATTCTGGGTAAAACAAATAAGCATGGGTGTAGCTTGCTTATTGCGGTTACTTCCCCTTCTACCCATAACTAATCAAGCTTGATATTTCACTTGGATGCAGCTCCATCACTGCTCTCTACATTAACGGTGGGGGTGGAAGGGAATTAGAACCAAAGAGCTAAGAGAAACAGATAAGTATGAGAGAAAAAATGTGTGAAGCTTGCTGGGCAGACTGGATGGGCCGTTTGGTCTTCTGCCGTCATTTCTATGTTTCTATGTTACTAAAGAGATGAGAGAAAATTCAAGCATTTGAAATGCTGTGTGCTTTATTTAGAGGTTCTTATATACCGCGGTACGTATAGTTATACATCACCTCGGTTTACAGTAAACAATAAATTAGCAACAGGCTTTACATACAACAAGTTATACAGTAAGTAACCAAATAACAGCCACAGGCTTTACAAATAACGGGTTTCAGGAGTACATACTATAACTCCTTTAACTATAATAACCAATGCATATTCTATTTCAACAACGAAGCAGGAGAGAAAATACGCCATTAACTTGTTAAAGGCCTAATCCAATGTCAAGTTATTGTCAAGTCACAGATATTGCACATAGAGAGAGAAGGAGTAAATGGAGAACAGAGAAATTAGCAGATTGTAACAAACATGGGGAGAGAAGATGAACATGGAGCTGGTGAAAAATTAAACAGGAAAACTGCATAGAATAATTCTGAAGAGACGTGGGCTGAAATAACATTATCCCTGAGCCTGTGTCCCTTTGCAGGACCCCAAAGACACCTTAAATATGGTTTAATTTCTTGTGTTTCTTCTCTGCTGCTGTGAAGACTCCGTGTCCGGCTGGAGGGAGGGAGTGAGATCATCTTCTAGGCCCTGTGTGCAGGTTGCATCTTAATAAGCATTAGACAGCACTAACGAGCACACGGGAGGCTGAAAAGTGGAAAGAGCTGATGAACAGATTCCTTAATACATCTGATATTTACAACTTCCAATCTCCAATGAATTTGTGGCCTTCCTCTTCCAGTCAGTTTATTTTATGGGTTGCTCCTCTTTTCCAATCCCTGGGGTAGTTTTTAAGCTTCCTCCCAATAGCTGGCAGATAGGAAGTGTTCATGTAAAGTCGCATTTTGCACACAATATGCTCTTCCTTTATACCAGGGCGTTACCTTCTCTCTGAATCTCAGTGAGACTTATGAATACAGGTGATGGGTGCCACTGGTTATCTTCCACTTCCCCTAATTCATTACTCCATGCGGACTCTGAGGGTCCGCAGGATCTTTCTCTATGAGATCTCTCACTTCCTCAAGCCTGGACCCAAGAGTGATCAACCAAAGAACAAAAGAATAATCCTTAGGAACAGGGAAAACCAAACCCAGAGGAAGGAAAGATGGAGAAAATGTCCTGCTCCCAACAGTTTCCAGAAAACCTGTCAAAAATAGGGGAGAAAGGTATCCTATCTACTTTACTTCACCAGATCTCAGTCTCAGAGCCTTATGTTCTAATGACCTTCCCTAGAAGGATGAAACCAGACTGGGAGGGCACACGGGAGCTTCCCTAGAAGGATGAAACCAGACTGGGAGGGCACACGGGAGCTTCCCTAGAAGGATGAAACCAGACTGGGAGGCACACGGGAGCTTCCCTAGAAGGATAAAACCAGACTGGGATGCACACGGGAGCTTCCCTAGAAGGATAAAACCAGACTGGGATGCACACGGGAGCTTCCCTAGAAGGATGAAACCATACTGGGAGGACACGGGAGCTTCCCTAGAAGGATGAAACCAGACTGGGAGGCACATGGGAGCTTCCCTAGAAGGATGAAACCAGACTGGGAGGCACAGGGGAGCTTCCCTAGAAGGATGAAACCAGACTGGGAGGCACAGGGGAGCTTCCCTAGAAGGATGAAACCAGACTGGGAGGCACAGGGGACCTTCCCTAGAAGGATGAAACCAGACTGGGAGACACAGGGGACCTTCCCTAGAAGGATGAAACCAGACTGGGAGACACAGGGGACCTTCCCTAGAAGGATGAAACCAGACTGGGAGACACAGGGGACCTTCCCTAGAAGGATGAAACCAGACTGGGAGGCACAGGGGAGCTTCCCTAGAAGGATGAAACCAGACTGGGAGGCACAGGGGAGCTTCCCTAGAAGGATGAAACCAGACTGGGAGGGCACACGGGAGCTTCCCTAGAAGGATGAAACCAGACTGGGAGGGCACACGGGAGCTTCCCTAGAAGGATAAAACCAGACTGGGAGGCAGAGGGGAGCTTCCCTAGAAGGATGAAACCAGACTGGGAGGCACAGGGGAGCTTCCCTAGAAGGATGAAACCAGACTGGGATGCACACGGGAGCTTCCCTAGAAGGATGAAACCAGACTGGGAGGCACAGGGGAGCTTCCCTAGAAGGATGAAACCAGACTGGGAGGGCACACGGGAGCTTCCCTAGAAGGATGAAACCAGACTGGGAGGCACACGGGAGCTTCCCTAGAAGGATGAAACCAGACTGGGAGGCACAGGGGAGCTTCCCTAGAAGGATGAAACCAGACTGGGAGGGCACAGGGGAGCTTCCCTAGAAGGATGAAACCAGACTGGGAGGCACAGGGGAGCTTCCCTAGAAGGATGAAACCAGACTGGGAGGCACAGGGGAGCTTCCCTAGAAGGATGAAACCAGACTGGGAGAGCACACGGGAGCTTCCCTAGAAGGATGAAACCAGACTGGGAGGCACAGGGGAGCTTCCCTAGAAGGATGAAACCAGACTGGGAGGCACAGGGGAGCTTCCCTAGAAGGATGAAACCAGACTGGGAGGCACAGGGGAGCTTCCCTAGAAGGATGAAACCAGACTGGGAGGCACAGGGGAGCTTCCCTAGAAGGATGAAACCAGACTGGGAGGCACAGGGGACCTTCCCTAGAAGGATGAAACCAGACTGGGAGGCACAGGGGAGCTTCCCTAGAAGGATGAAACCAGACTGGGAGGCACAGGAGACCTTCCCTAGAAGGATGAAACCAGACTGGGAGGCACAGGGGAGCTTCCCTAGAAGGATGAAACCAGACTGGGAGGCACAGGGGAGCTTCCCTAGAAGGATGAAACCAGACTGGGAGGCACAGGGGAGCTTCCCTAGAAGGATTGAAACCAGACTGGGAGGCACAGGGGAGCTTCCCTAGAAGGATGAAACCAGACTGGGAGGCACAGGGGAGCTTCCCTAGAAGGATGAAACCAGACTGGGAGGCACAGGGGACCTTCCCTAGAAGGATGAAACCAGACTGGGAGGCACAGGGGAGCTTCCCTAGAAGGATGAAACCAGACTGGGAGGCACAGGGGACCTTCCCTAGAAGGATGAAACCAGACTGGGAGGCACAGGGGAGCTTCCCTAGAAGGATGAAACCAGACTGGGAGACACAGGGGAGCTTCCCTAGAAGGATGAAACCAGACTGGGAGGCACAGGGGAGCTTCCCTAGAAGGATGAAACCAGACTGGGAGGCACAGGGGAGCTTCCCTAGAAGGATGAAACCAGACTGGGAGGCACAGGGGAGCTTCCCTAGAAGGATGAAACCAGACTGGGAGGCACAGGGGGAGCTTCCCTAGAAGGATGAAACCAGACTGGGAGGCACAGGGGAGCTTCCCTAGAAGGATGAAACCAGACTGGGAGGCACAGGGGGAGCTTCCCTAGAAGGATGAAACCAGACTGGGAGGCACAGGGGAGCTTCCCTAGAAGGATGAAACCAGACTGGGAGGCACAGGGGAGCTTCCCTAGAAGGATGAAACCAGACTGGGAGGCACAGGGGAGCTTCCCTAGAAGGATGAAACCAGACTGGGAGGCACAGGGGAGCTTCCCTAGAAGGATGAAACCAGACTGGGAGGCACAGGGGAGCTTCCCTAGAAGGATGAAACCAGACTGGGAGGCACAGGGGAGCTTCCCTAGAAGGATGAAACCAGACTGGGAGGCACAGGGGAGCTTCCCTAGAAGGAAGAAACCAGACTGGGAGGCACAGGGGACCTTCCCTAGAAGGATGAAACCAGACTGGGAGGGCACAGGGGAGCTTCCCTAGAAGGATGAAACCAGACTGGGAGGCACACGGGAGCTTCCCTAGAAGGATAAAACCAGACTGGGATGCACACGGGAGCTTCCCTAGCAGGATGAAACCAGACTGGGAGGCACAGGGGAGCTTCCCTAGAAGGATGAAACCAGACTGGGAGGCACACGGGAGCTTCCCTAGCAGGATGAAACCAGACTGGGAGGCACAGGGGAGCTTCCCTAGAAGGATGAAACCAGACTGGGAGGCACAGGGGAGCTTCCCTAGAAGGATGAAACCAGACTGGGAGGCACAGGGGACCTTCCCTAGAAGGATGAAACCAGACTGGGAGGGCACAGGGGAGCTTCCCTAGAAGGATGAAACCAGACTGGGAGGGCACAGGGGAGCTTCCCTAGAAGGATAAAACCAGACTGGGATGCACACGGGAGCTTCCCTAGCAGGATGAAACCAGACTGGGAGGCACAGGGGAGCTTCCCTAGAAGGATGAAACCAGACTGGGAGGCACAGGGGAGCTTCCCTAGAAGGATGAAACCAGACTGGGAGACACAGGGGAGCTTCCCTAGAAGGATGAAACCAGACTGGGAGGGCACACGGGAGCTTCCCTAGAAGGATGAAACCAGACTGGGAGACACAGGGGACCTTCCCTAGAAGGATGAAACCAGACTGGGAGGCACAGGGGAGCTTCCCTAGAAGGATGAAACCAGACTGGGAGACACAGGGGACCTTCCCTAGAAGGATGAAACCAGACTGGGAGGCACAGGGGAGCTTCCCTAGAAGGATGAAACCAGACTGGGAGACACAGGGGACCTTCCCTAGAAGGATGAAACCAGACTGGGAGGCACAGGGGAGCTTCCCTAGAAGGATGAAACCAGACTGGGAGACACAGGGGAGCTTCCCTAGAAGGATGAAACCAGACTGGGAGGGCACAGGGGAGCTTCCCTAGAAGGATGAACCAGACTGGGAGGGCACACGGGAGCTTCCCTAGAAGGATGAAACCAGACTGGGAGGCACAGGGGGAGCTTCCCTAGAAGGATGAAACCAGACTGGGAGGCACAGGGGGAGCTTCCCTAGAAGGATGAAACCAGACTGGGAGGCACAGGGGAGCTTCCCTAGAAGGATGAAACCAGACTGGGAGGCACAGGGGAGCTTCCCTAGAAGGATGAAACCAGACTGGGAGACACAGGGGAGCTTCCCTAGAAGGATGAAACCAGACTGGGAGGCACAGGGGAGCTTCCCTAGAAGGATGAAACCAGACTGGGAGGCACAGGGGAGCCTCCCTAGAAGGATGAAACCAGGACTGGGAGGCACAGGGGAGCTTCCCTAGAAGGATGAAACCAGACTGGGAGGGCACAGGGGAGCTTCCCTAGAAGGATGAAACCAGACTGGGAGGGCACAGGGGAGCTTCCCTAGAAGGATGAAACCAGACTGGGAGGGCACAGGGGAGCTTCCCTAGAAGGATGAAACCAGACTGGGAGACACAGGGGAGCTTCCCTAGAAGGATGAAACCAGACTGGGAGAGCACACGGGAGCTTCCCTAGAAGGATGAAACCAGACTGGGAGGCACACGGGAGCTTCCCTAGAAGGATGAAACCAGACTGGGAGGCACACGGGAGCTTCCCTAGAAGGATGAAACCAGACTGGGAGACACAGGGGAGCTTCCCTAGAAGGATGAAACCAGACTGGGAGGGCACACGGGAGCTTCCCTAGAAGGATGAAACCAGACTGGGAGGCACACGGGAGCTTCCCTAGAAGGATGAAACCAGACTGGGAGGCACACGGGAGCTTCCCTAGAAGGATGAAACCAGACTGGGAGGGCACAGGGGAGCTTCCCTAGAAGGATGAAACCAGACTGGGAGACACAGGGGAGCTTCCCTAGAAGGATGAAACCAGACTGGGAGGGCACACGGGAGCTTCCCTAGAAGGATGAAACCAGACTGGGAGGCACACGGGAGCTTCCCTAGAAGGATGAAACCAGACTGGGAGGCACACGGGAGCTTCCCTAGAAGGATGAAACCAGACTGGGAGGGCACAGGGGAGCTTCCCTAGAAGGATGAAACCAGACTGGGAGGGCACACGGGAGCTTCCCTAGAAGGATGAAACCAGACTGGGAGGCACACGGGAGCTTCCCTAGAAGGATGAAACCAGACTGGGAGGCACACGGGAGCTTCCCTAGAAGGATGAAACCAGACTGGGAGACACAGGGGACCTTCCCTAGAAGGATGAAACCAGACTGGGAGGCACACGGGAGCTTCCCTAGAAGGATGAAACCAGACTGGGAGGCACACGGGAGCTTCCCTAGAAGGATGAAACCAGACTGGGAGGCACACGGGAGCTTCCCTAGGACTAGGGGACACTCCATGAAGTTAGCATGGGGCACATTTAAAACTAATCGGAGAAAGTTCTTTTTTACTCAACGCACAATTAAACTCTGGAATTCATTGCCAGAGGATGTGGTTAGTGCAGTTAGTGTAGCTGTGTTTAAAAAAGGATTGGATAGTTCTTGGAGGAGAAGTCCATTACCTGCTATTAAGTTCACTTAGAGAATAGCCACTGCCATAGCAATGGTTACATGGAATAGACTTAGTTTTTGGGTACTTGCCAGGTTCTTATGGCCTGGATTGGCCACTGTTGGAAACAGGATGCTGGGCTTGATGGACCCTTGGTCTGACCCAGTATGGCATTTTCTTATGTTCTTATGATGAAACTGAAGTTGCAGGGATTTCCTTAGTCTGAGAGCAGAGCGTCTCGGTCTCCCCCAGGGTGGTAACCTCTTTCCATTCTCCCCCCATAAGATTCTGTGCAGGATGGAGGGAGGGAGGGGGTGTGCAGACTTTCTATCTTCCTCTACTCTCCCTTCTTAATGTCTGTCAGAATGAGAGGTTTCAATCCTTGGTGTCTGATTTGAGTGTCTGCCTCCTTCTCTGGCCTGTGTGTTTCAGTTAGTTCTCTCTTTCCTGCCACAGCAGAGGCTTCATTTCCTCTCACCGTCTGTTTCTCCCTTCTATCTGCTCCATTTTCACTTTCCTCCATTCATCCTGCCAGATTTCTCCCATCCCCACACCCAGAGTCCTCTCCTCCTTCACTGCCATCTCTGGTCCCTTCGCTGCCCCTCTCTTCCTCCTTCCCCTTTTCCACGTTTCCTCCCCATTCTCTCAGGATTTCTCCCTCCCCTACCCCACACATTCTCTCTTCTTATTCCCTCCCTACATTCTTATCCTCTCCTGCTCCTGTTACCATCTTTAATCTCTCCTCTGGCTCCTCCTGTATTCTCTCCCTCATCCCTCTCCATGTATTCGTTCTCTCACGCCCTCGCCCCTCTCATACCCCTGCCTCGCTCTCTCACGCCCTCGCCCCTCATACCCCTGCCTCGCTCTCTCACGCCCTCGCCCCTCATACCCTGCCTCGCTCTCTCACGCCCTCACCCCTCTCATACCCCTGCCTCGCTCTCACGCCCTCGCCCCTCTCATACCCCTGCCTCGCTCTCTCACGCCCTCGCCCCTCTCATACCCCTGCCTCGCTCTCTCACGCCCTCGCCCCTCTCATACCCCTGCTCTCTTCCTGCACCATGCAGGAGATG
Organism: Rhinatrema bivittatum; assembly: GCF_901001135.1. Taxonomy (NCBI): domain Eukaryota; kingdom Metazoa; phylum Chordata; class Amphibia; order Gymnophiona; family Rhinatrematidae; genus Rhinatrema; species Rhinatrema bivittatum. The sequence continues at coordinate 45,244,787 of NC_042633.1, forward strand.
AATACATTGCTGAAACCAATCAGAAGTGGGAGGCAGAGAATTAGCACAGAGCAGCCTCCTGTTCAGACTCTGTCCTCGTGGCCACCCCATGCTCAGCAGGGATGCAGGAAAACAGCATCTTGGAAGGGAGATCCTGGTGCTCCCCTGGACACTCTTGAGTTTGGGTTTTTAAACTGAGTCTCTGGATCAAATCCAGAGTTCCCAGGTATGGAATTGACAAAAAAAGTCAAGATCTGGACCCATAGGCAGTGCCAGAAGGAAAGCTGAGCACAGAGGGAAGTGACTGAAGTTCATATGGAACATTTAATCTAATTTACACTCAAACCCAAGATAAAGGGCTTGATTTACTCTTCTCCCATTTCATGCCTGTGGGGAAAAAGCCTTAGCAAAGCAAGTTGAAAAAGTTTTAAATGGTTCCAGCCTCTCCCTTTATGCTAACTTCTTCTGAGGTGCTTGTATATAAATGAAATAAATTGCACGCACCTGTCAGCCTCGTGCAGTGTTTGGTGGGCTCGGGCCAGAGGAAAGGTTTATTCTGCTGGAGGAAACACTGAGAACTTGCATTTCTGTTGTCCGACACGAGAGCGTTGCTTAACCCTACTCGTGCTTCGTTTGTGCTGAAATGGGGATTCTTGTGTCTTGCCCTGGAAGAGCACCTTTCCCTTATAAACTCTTCAGCTAACCTGTAGGCAAATATACCAACAGCCAGGACTGAAAAGGGCTATTCTGCTGCCTTAATCCAACCTGAAGCTTGGACCACAAGCACCACCACCTCCCTCCAGGAGCTTTAATGGTGCAATGTTCAGTTTTCCTCTTCCTTCCTGCGTCCAAGTTTTTGATACACCTTGTTAAATGTAACTTTCTGACTCCTGTTAAAGCCCTATTGTTAAACAGTTGATTTATTTATTTATTTATAAACTTTTCTATACCGAAGTTCAAATAACAGTGACAAAGTTGTCTTACATAGAACATGGGGAGAGAAAAACTTGGATACAGCTTAAGCATGGGGAGTAACGTGTCCTAAACTGGTAAGAACTGATAAGAGTTGGCTTTTTGGGGTAACAAGGTATTCCGAGGGAGGGGGTAGGAATGAGTATGTTGGAATAATGTATGTTAATGCATGTTAATGCATGTTAATGCATGTTAATGCATGTTAATGCATGTTTATATGTATTAATGTATGTTAATAATGTATGTTGGGATAATGGAATAATGTATGTTAACGCTTGGTTCATTGTAAACCAATCTGACATGACTCATGTCATGAAGGTCGGTATATAAAAGAATTAAATAAAAATCATCATTGGACAAACCCGCACTGTTAAGATAAATTCTGTTTGTTCTTCAGCATCCTCTTAGTTACATCCAGAGTTTTCAGGAGACTTTCCCAAATTATTTAACCCACTAAGGAGCCAATGCAATATTTGTGCGCAGAAATAAGTATAAATTCCCGGAGGAAAAATCCATAAACTGCTATTACGATGATTAATAAGCAATAGTAGCTTGTGATCTATCTAATGTTTGGGGTACTTGCCAGGTTCTTGTGGCCTGGTTTTGGCCTCTGTTGGAAACAGGATGCTGGGCTTGATGGACCCTTGGTCTGACCCAGCAGGGCACCTTATGTTCTTATCTCTGTTCTTATGAAAATGGGCAATCAGTGTTGAGCTCCTGTTTTCCTAACACGTGCCAAGCACACGATCCAATATTTGAATTAGGGTTCGTGCAAAGAAGGAGGTGCTAAGGAAAATGTGTGCATCCATAGCGCCTCCTCTGCATCAAAAGCACAGGAGTGGTGGCTGACAAGCGGGTTGGGAAAATAGATGCTCAATAGATAAGCGTCCGTCTTCTCCCGCTACCAGCATAGACACACAAGATACACGGTCCGCACCCTGTATCTTGTGTCTGTCTAGTGAGCATCCAGATTTTTTTTTTTTTTTAACTAAATCTGCTTTGATTCCTCCTGCTTAGTATTGCAGTATTTATTTTTCTTTTAACTCACCCTTGAGCATGGCATACGGTACCTTTACGCCAGTCCCAGGCTGGAGTAACATTTTCCACATGGGAATCTTTTTTTGCATCGTGGGTGATTAGCTAATAGCCTCATTTACATAATCCTTCCCACTCCATCCTGCTCCCAAAAGGGGAAAGGGTGATAGTGAAGTCAACAGTGCAGAGCAAAGAGATCAAAAGTGTGAATTAACACAGGTGTGAAACGGGTGAGAAGTAGCACCAATTGTCAACACGTCAACCCCTGGCCTGGATGAAAGGCGCTAGTGCTCACACATTTCAAACCTGTGCTAATTCTCTCCCCTCCCCTTTGTGGCAGAAGAGCATCCTGCTACCTTTTTTTCTGGGTCCTGAAAGCAGAGCAAAGCTCATGGTTAAATCGGTTCTGGCTCCCCTGCTGAAACAGAACAGAGCCAACAGTTGCACGGATATTTTGGGCTCCCCAGCCCTTGGAGAAAGCAGAGTAGAGCAAAGAGTGTTAGAGCTGCCTGCCCCGAGATGAGGACAGCCACATAGCTATGATTTTCTGCAGTTTCTATGCAAGTTTGAGGCACTGAGGGAGAACAACCAAGGTTAAAAAAGATTTGGGGTGAATGCCTGTAGGGTCCTTTGCTTTTGGGTGTGTTGCCTTCCTGCTTCCCAGGCCCTGCCGTCTCTGCTGCTGGTGATCACATTGAGGGTGAAGGGGCCAAGAGTGAATGAGGGGATGTGAAGGGATTGGAAGAAGAATGAGTAAGGTGATGTACTGGGGCAAGAGATTGAGTGGGATAAACAAATGGAGGGGAGGGTGAGTGGGTGATGAGATGTGGGAGGGCAAAATAGTGAATGATGGGCTTGGAGGGGCTATGGGTTGTGTGGGGAGAGGGGGAAAGATTTAATAAGAGCATTAAAGATTTTGTGAGGTATGAGTGAGGAGATCAAAAGGAGGGGAGGGCAAGCGAGCGATGGGATCAGAAAGGTGTTTGGTTGTGTGGGGGAGAGTGCTGTAGGATATGAGTGAAGAGATTAGTGAAACTATGAGGTGTGACTGAAGAGATCAGTGAAACTAAGAGGTGTGACTGAAGAGATCAGTGAAACTAAGAGGTGTGAGTGAAGAGATCAGTGAAACTAAGAGGTGTGAGTGAAGAGATTAGTGAAACTGAGGTGTGAGTGAAGAGATTAGTGAAACTAAAAGGTGTGAGTGAAGAGATTAGTGAAACTGAGGTGTGAGTGAAGAGATCAGTGAAACTAAGAGGTGTGACTGAAGAGATCAGTGAAACTAAGAGGTGTGAGTGAAGAGATTAGTGAAACACAGGTGTGAGTGAAGAGATTAGTGAAACTAAGAGGTGTGAGTGAAGAGATTAGTGAAACTAAGAGGTGTGAGTGAAGAGATCAGTGAAACTAAGAGGTGAGTGAAGAGATTAGTGAAACTATGAGGTGTGACTGAAGAGATCAGTGAAACTAAGAGGTGTGAGTGAAGAGATCAGTGAAACTAAGAGGTGTGAGTGAAGAGATTAGTGAAACTAAGAGGTGTGAGTGAAGAGATTAGTGAAACTAAGAGGTGTGACTGAAGAGATCAGTGAAACTAAGAGGTGTGAGTGAAGAGATTAGTGAAACTGAGGTGTGAGTGAAGAGATCAGTGAAACTGAGGTGTGAGTGAAGAGATTAGTGAAACTGAGGTGTGAGTGAAGAGATTAGTGAAACTGAGGTGTGAGTGAAGAGATCAGTGAAACTAAGAGGTGTGAGTGAAGAGATCAGTGAAACTAAGAGGTGTGAGTGAAGAGATCAGTGAAACTAAGAGGTGTGAGTGAAGAGATTAGTGAAACTAAGAGGTGTGAGTGAAGAGATTAGTGAAACACTGAGGTGTGAGTGAAGAGATCAGTGAAACACTGAGGTGTGAGTGAAGAGATTAGTGAAACTGAGTTAAGTGATCAGAGAAGGAATGAATGAGAAGAGGGGAGGGGATAGGAGTGGGTGTAGTGTGGGAGGGAGAGAGAAGAGTGCGTAAGGAGCTCATGTGGCATTGTTCCCTTCCTTCCACCCCCATGGAGGCAAAGAACAGGCTATGTTTCTGAATTCCAGGCCTCACACCGCTGACCCGGGAGACTGAGGCCAGCAAACAGTGCGCAAGAATTTACTGCTACCCCCAAGCCAGGGCGAGGTAGCTGATTCTCACTGGAGGAGATTTGTACCCTCTGAGAAGAGCGGCTGGAGAGAGTAATTTTCCAGAGAGAGGAGGGACTTGAGGATCACCAGAGAAGAGGGGGTGAAACAGTGGCTTTAAGACAGTGGGGGCAGGGGTGGATTGGCCTATTGGGGGATCGGGCATCCCCCGGTGGGCCGGTCACTCTAGTCAGTCTGCCAAACACAGCTGTGACAGAGCCACGCTAGGCAGACCTCGTGGTATCTCCGGGGCGGCAAATCCCTGGGCCAGTCCATCATTGGGAATCAGCCCCTGACTGGGGGGAATTTATAGGGATGGAAGATCAGAATCACCAGGGCAGAAAGGAGGGAGGAGTTAGAGAGAAAAGTCTCTCTACCCCTCTCCTCCTAACCCCAGAAATGTGGAAAAGAGGATTTACATTCAGACAACATCCAAGGCATGGATCTGTGCAGTCTGGGTAAACAAGCATCAGGGTAACTTGCTTGATGTGATGGTTACTACCCTTAACAATTAAGCCTTATTCTTCACTTTTGATGCAACTCCAACATTACTCTCTGCATCAATGGCAGGGGGTGGCAGGAAATTTGAATCAAACAGTTACCAACAAGGGCCCTGAAGAGACAGCTAAGGGGGGATATGATAGAGGTGTTTAAAACCATGAGAGGTCTAGAACGGGTAGATGTGAATCGGTTATTTACTCTTTCGGATAGTAGAAGGACTAGGGGGCACTTCATGAAGTTAGCATGGGGCACATTTAAGACTAATCGGAGAAAGTTCTTTTTTACTCAGCGCACAATTAAACTCTGGAATTTGTTGCCAGAGGATGTGGTTAGTGCACTTAGTATAGCTGTGTTTAAAAAAGGATTGGATAAGTTCTTGGAGGAGAAGTCCATTACCTGCTATTAAGTTCACTTAGAGAATAGCCACTGCCATTAGTAATGGTTACATGGAATAAACTTAGTTTTGGGGTAATTGCCAGGTTCTTATGGCCTGGATTGGCCACTGTTGGAAACAGGATGCTGGCCTTGATGGACCCTTGGTCTGACCCAGTATGGCATTTTCTTATGTTCTTAACTTGGTGGTTGAGGAAACAGATAAGTGTGGGAAAATAAATGTGGGAGCTTGCTGGGCAGACTGGATGGGCCAATTAGTCTTCTTCTGCCATCACTTCTATGTTTCTCCATCCCCAGTGCTCATTGAGCTTGTAAAGAGTTGAAGAGTGCGTTTGGATATCTGTATGTCAGTGAGAGTTCACACATGGCACCCCATCACAGTTACACTTCCTGTGTATTATGTTCATTATAAGTTTTAAAGTTAATATTTAGTTATTTATGACCAATGAACCTATTTCATTATTTACAGTTCATTTAACATATTGGATGCTCATTAAGGGATCCCAAAACTAAATTATGCGAACCTCTATATGTAAGAAAAAATAAATCACAGAAAAATAAAAATATTTCTTATTTCCAATATTTTGAGTGGACTATTTAACTGTATAAACAAGCGACCATCATATAGCACAGGGTCAGTATATCTTATCTGGTAACCCATACTTACAAGCTTTGGTGTGCTATGAGATATAATCAGTCAATTGAATATTTGGGTTTTTTTTCACTCTTTTGTGCTGTGAATTCCCTCCCTTTTGTTCTTTATTCTTTTTTTTTGCTGGAAAATTTTTTAAATGTACCAAATGTGTACTTACCTATTAAGCAACTTCATGCTGATCTTCACAGTGATTCCGAGTATGCTTGCTTATGCTGATGACTTCATTTCATTAATTCCTCTTGAACGCTGTCTAAAACACCCGACACCACAGCATTTAACAGTACACGTCCCTAACAGAAACCTGAGATCAGCAAATAAAGCATTACTAACCATCCCCTCAATTAAAACAGCTAAACTAACCCAAGTAAGGGAAAGAGCACTATCCTTAGCTGGTCCTATGCTATGGAACTCCATGCCCGTCGAGATCCGCTTACAGACATCAAAACCTTCAGAAAACATTTAAAAACATGGTTATTTAAACAGGCATACAACAGAGAAAGGAGAGTAGAACACAGGGAATAAGAAAAGCGATCTGCAGAACACCGTGGTGGGGCCGCTTGGCAATAGTGATCATAATATGATCAAATTTGATTTAATGACTGGAAAAGGAACAGTGTGCAAATCCAAGGCTCTCGTGCTAAACTTTCAAAAGGGAAACTGATAAAATGAGAAAAATTGTTAGAAAAAAACTGAAAGGAGCAGCTACAAAGTAAAAAATGTCCAAGAGGCGTGGTCATTGTTAAAAAATACCATTCTAGAAGCACAGTCCAGATGTATTCCCACATTAAGAAAGGTGGAAAGAAGGCAAAACGATTACCGGCATAGTTAAAAGGGGAGGTGAAAGAAGCTATTTTAGCCAAAAGATCTTCATTCAAAAATTGGAAGAAGGATCCAACAGAAGAAAATAGTATAAAGCATAAACATTGGCAAGTTAAATGGAAGACATTGATAAGACAGGCTAAGAGAGAATTTGAAAAGAAGTTGGCTGTAGAGGCAAAAACTCACAGTAAAAACTTTTTTAAATATATCCGAAGCAGAAAGCCTGTGAGGGAGTCAGTTGGACCGTTAGATGATCGAGGGGTTAAAGGGGCACTGAGAGAAGATAAGGCCATCGCAGAAAGATTAAATGATTTCTTTGCTTCGGTGTTTACTGAAGAGGATGTTGGGGAGGTACCCGTAATGGAGAAGGTTTTCATGGGCAATGATTCAGATGGACTGAATCAAATCAAGGTGAACCTAGAAGATGTGGTAGGCCTGATTGACAAACTGAAGAGTAGTAAATCACCTGGACCGGATGGTATACACCCCAGAGTTCTGAAGGAACTAAAAATGAAATTTCAGAACTATTAGTAAAAATTTGTAACTTATTAAAATCATCCATTGTACCTGAAGACTGGAGGATAACAAATGTAACCCCAATATTTAAAAAGGGCTCCAGGGGCGATCCGGGAAACTACAGACCGGTTAGCCTGACTTCAGTGCCAGGAAAAATGGAAAGTGTTCTAAACATCAAAATCACAGAGCATATAGAAAGACATGGTTTAATGGAACAAAGTCAGCATGGCTTTACCCAGGGCAAGTCTTGCCTCACAAATCTGCTTCACTTTTTTGAAGGAGTTAATAAACATGTGGATAAAGGTGAACCGGTAGATATAGTATACTTGGATTTTCAGAAGGCATTTGACAAAGTTCCACATGAGAGGCTTCTAGGAAAAGTAAAAATTCATGGGTTAGGTGGCGATGTCCTTTCGTGGATTGCAAACTGGCTAAAAGACAGGAAACAGAGAGTAGGATTAAATGGACAATTTTCTCAGTGGAAGGGAGTGGACAGTGGAGTGCCTCAGGGATCTGTATTGGGACCCTACTGTTCAATATATTTATAAATGATCTGGAAAGAAATACGAGTGAGATAATCAAATTTGCAGATGACACAAAATTGTTCAGAGTAGTTAAATCACAAGCAGATTGTGATAAATTGCAGGAAGACCTTGTGAGACTGGAAAATTGGGCATCCAAATGGCAGATGAAATTTAATGTGGATAAGTGCAAGGTGATGCATATAGGGAAAAATAACCTATGCTATAATTACACACTGTTGGGTTCCATATTAGGTGCTACAACCCAAGAAAGATCTAGGTGTCATAGTGGATAACACATTGAAATCGTCGGTTCAGTGTGCTGGGGCAGTCAAAAAAGCAAAGAGAATGTTGGGAATTATTAGAAAGGGAATGGTTAATAAAACAGAAAATGTCATAATGCCTCTGTATCACTCCATGGTGAGACTGCACCTTGAATACTGTGTACAATTCTGGTCGCCGCATCTCAAAAAAGATATAATTGTGATGGAGAAGGTACAGAGAAGGGCTACCAAAATGATAAGGGGAATGGAACAACTCCCCTATGAGGAAAGACTAAAGAGGTTAGGACTTTTCAGCTTGGAGAAGAGACGGCTGAGGGGGGATATGATAGAGGTGTTTAAAATCATGAGAGGTCTAGAACGGGTAGATGTGAATCGGTTATTTACTCTTTTGGACAGTAGAAAGTCTAGGGGGCACTCCATGAAGTTAGCATGGGGCACATTTAAAACTAATCGGAGAAAGTTCTTTTTTACTCAATGCACAATTAAACTCTGGAATTTGTTGCCAGAGGATGTGGTTAGTGCAGTTAGTGTAGCTGTGTTTAAAAAAGAATTGGATAAGTTCTTGGAGGAGAAGTCCATTACCTGCTATTAACTTCACTTAGAGAATAGCCACTGCCATTAGCAATGGTTACATGGAATAGACTTAGTTTTTGGGTACTTGCCAGGTTCTTATGGCCTGGATTGGCCACTGTTGGAAACAGGATGCTGGGCTTGATGGACCCTTGGTCTGACCCAGTATGGCATTTTCTTATGTTCTTATGTTCTAACACTCAAGCACCCTACCCCAATCTACACAGGTATATATTCTATTTTTATTTTAAATGTTTGCTCTTGATTTTAGAATTTTAAAATCTGTTTAAAATAAAGAATGGACATGATATAACATGATACAACACTTCCAATTATGAGTAATTATAAACAAGCCATGTTACCATAAATTCTTGGCACCTATTTAATGATAGATTTTATTATGTTTTCCATTATTTGTGCCTTATTGTAAACCATTATGATGGTACCTAACTTAATGACAGTAAAGAAAAGTTTTTAAATAAATAATAAATACATTTCAGAGAACACTCCTTCAAGGGAAACAGCAAAACTTCTTTCCTCACAATGTTCAATGTGAGCATTTATTTCTTCAGCTCAGCTCTGATATAAAGATATTTACTTATTATACTTCCATTTTATCATCCATAAGTATTCAGCATGAACATTATTTCCTCAGCTAGTTCCTGACTGAAAATTTTACTACTTTCTTTTTCTTCCTATAGTAAAAACAAAAAGTCCAACTCACTTAAGCTCCTAAAACTAATTTATGGAAAGACATAAAAAAAAAGAGAAAACCGGTTCTCACCTTGACTTTTCCAGCACTGCCATTCTGCTCTGCTCCATCACAGCTTCTGACACTGATAGTTGCCAGCTCCGCCATTTTATACCCAGAAAGCCCAGGAAAACCCCAGGTGTCAATCATGGGTTAAACCATGTGTTCAGGGGATCGCATTGGTAAGTTAAATTTAAGGGAAAAATTCTGGATATACTGTAGAGCCTTATGGTCTTAACGACAAAATAGAATGGCAGACAATAAATTCATAGAGTCCAGAAATATTGTTGTTCACATAGATGCATCCTATTGTTACCAGTGCATATTTGTTTTACCTGAACACATGGTTTAACCCATGATTAGCACCTGGGGTTTTCCTGGGTATAAAATGGCGGAAGCTGGCAACTATCAGTGTCAGAAGCTGTGATGGAGCAGAGCAGAATAGCAGGGCAATGTGGAAGAAGTCAAGATGAGAACCGGTTTTCTCTTTTATGTCTTTCCATAAATTAGTTTTAGGAGCTTAAGTGAGTTGGACTTTTCATTTTTACTATAAGGAAGAAAAAGAAAGAAGTAAAATATTTTTCAATCAGGTACTAGCTGAGGAAATAATGTTCATGCTGAATACTTGATGATAAAATGGAAGTATAATAAGTAAAATATCTTTATATCAGAGCTGAGTTGAAGAAATAAATGCTCACATTGAACATTGTGAGGAAAGACGTTTTGCTGTTTCCTAATTTCTCTTGAACTCTGTCTAAAACGCCCGCGTTTTAGACAGAGTTCAAGAGAATTAAGAAATTAAGAAATTAAGAAATTAAGAGAAATTAAGAGTTCAAGAGAAATTAGAGTTCAAGAGAAATTAACAAGCAACTATATGATGGTTGCTTGTTTATACAGTTAAATAGTCCACTCAAAATATTGGAAGTAAGACATTTTTATTTTTCATTAAGGGATCCCTACAGGACATGGTTGTTAATTTTATTCTTATGTAATTTACAATCTTGTACTAAAATAATTTGTACTTGATCTTGAAATTCTCCTTGTATAATTTACAAACTTAGGATACATTTATATCTTGTATAATTTGTACTTAGCTTGTCTTTTGGTGACTATTAATCTTCAAGTGATCATGTTTTTGTTGTGGGGAGGGAGGAGTTTGCAGTCACCTTGACTGAGGAAAGTCACTGTGAAAATGAAATAGAAATTGAAAATTAAATTATTGGTCAGGAAGCCAGTCTCTTGGGTTCTAATTGGTTAAAACAGAACCATCTTGAGAGGAGTTTACTTAGAATATGCCAGATAATCTTCAGTCTTGACTTAGGAGCATAGAGTCCCAACACAGGTCTGCTCAACTATCTTGTAGACTGACTTAACAGAGTTTACCTGGACACTGAACAGTTAAAATAATCTTAATATATAGTGTTACTTGTATAATCTTTGTTTCTTCCCCCTAGTTGTCTGCAAGTTGTATTTTTAATGTTCACTGTTCCTCCTTTTTCTTAAACTTCTTAGTTTGTTAGCCTTGTGTTTGTAATTGATTAGTGAATAGCAGAAGTAACTCACTGTGTAATTCCAATAATTTTGGGTTGGGTCTCTAGGTGTCATTAACTGTGTGAACAGGGTTTTGTGGGGTTGCAGTGTTCCTAGATAGTTTGTGAAGAAGGGTACTTGCCCAGAGGCAAGCATATGAACCCTGTTGGCAGGTGGTGTTTGGGTCATGTGTGGAGATGCAGGTGAAGCCTGGGCAGTGCTTGGTAACACCTTCTGAATGACCAAGAGGTTGTCCAGAGTGGGCAATAAGAGTATATGTTTAGCAATGATTTTAGCTGGAATTACAAGTTAAGATGTACATTTAAACAATATGGGCCAGATTTTAGTAGCTACATGCGAGCATAGATTTGTGCGCTCAAGCTGGCGCGCACAAATCTACACCCGATTTTATAATATGCGTGCGCATGTTATAAAATCCGGGTCGGTGTGCGCAAGGGGGTGCACACTTGTTTGCCTTGCGTGCACCGAGCCCTAGGGGAGCCCCGATGGCTTTCCCCATTCCCTCCAAGGCCGCTCGGAGGGAACTTTCCTTCTGCCTCCCAACCCTACCTAAATCCCCCCCTATCTCTTTTTTTTAAATTTACACTTGCCTGTGATGGGCCATTGCTGGCGTGCGATCCCGTGGCCCAGCGGCAGTGGAGAGGCCTCTGGCCCCGGGATATACGTGCGTCCCGGGGCTTGTGCTCATCGCTGGGCCAATGCAAAATAGGATCGGCGCGTGCAGGAGCGGGTTTAAAAGGGTTAGGCGCATAACAGTTTTAAAATCTGCCCCTATGAGTAGAATTCTGGCAACTTATGTCCATTCATGAGGAAATTGAATTTTCAAATTTTTGTTTATAGTTTTACTTGTAAAAATCTCCATAAATGTTTGACAGATTTCTCTTCCTAAAGTCTCTCAATTATTTTCTCTTGCAGTTGAATTGTTTGATTTTGCAGGCATTATGAATGTGTTCAATAACAGGTTTCTCTGTCTGCAGGTCATCGATGCCTTATCAATATTATCATGGACCCAGCTGGCACAGAGTAAGGGTATTATGTAAGTAAAGTTCAGTGGTGAGAATGAGAATATAATCAGTTTATCAGCACTTAACCAAAATCCACAATATTCTCTTTTCAGTCCATTTCCCACCGAGGAAAGTATCGGCGATGATGAAGTCTACAATGGATTGTCAGATCAAATTGAGTAAGTGACCTGGTATTAAATCCTGAATGTTTTGGTGAATTATGTGTGATAGTCTCAGGTGCTGACCTAGTTTCCTTTCCTCACCAGTGAAACAGTGGAGGAAGATGATGACTTGTATGACTGTGTGGAGACTGATGAGAATGAAGGGGATGACATCTATGAAGACCTGATGAAGACGGAGGTTGCTGTCCTACCTGTAAGTGTAGTTATTCAAGATCCCCCTCAGAAAGAGCTGGTGCAATATTTCATATTATATATATATATATATATATATATATACATATTAGAAGTATGCATTATCCAATTCACTGATTGCACATAAACAATGCGAATTATATCTTTCATGCTTTCATTATTTTTATATTAGGTCATTTGAAAGTATCGGCAATTAATTTTTTCAAAGCTGTTTCTTTGTAAGTAAAAAAGAATTCATGTGAGGTAAAATAAAAACTTAGCTTGCCATTCAAATTATGCATTTGACCTCATATGAATTACTTTTATTTGCAAAGAAAACTTCCCAGAAAATAATTGCTGATACTTTCAAATGGCCTATGATTAAAATAATGAAAGCATGCCATATTGTTTATGTGCAATCAGTGCATTAGATGATGTCATACTTCTAATGTATATATCATTTGAAATATTGCACCAACTTTTTGAGGGGGATCTTGAATAATTATTTTTAGATATTTTCCTCTCTGGGATCAACTTATTTTCAGAATTGCTACCTGTAAGTGTTATAAGCCATGCCCAGAAATTAAATCAATATACAGAAAAAGGTTGGAGAAATGTCTAGATTCATTCTAAAACTGTGCATCTGTAATAATGGTCAGAGAGGATTAAAGTGAGGCCAGTGCTTTGTGGGAAATCAGATCAGACAGGATAAGAAGAGCTTGCATTGTATTACCTGTACTTGTCAGCTCTGTTCTCAGTAACCCAACAGCTTTAATTTAGACTTTTTAAATATAGACATTTTCATTCAATAAATGTTGAGCCAGGCCTAATGGCTGCTTAGGGCTCTGGATTTGATTCCCAGGATCAGCCAGGACTGAGGTGTTGTAATGGCGATGTTTGCAGCCTTTGGGTGAGGGGGGGGAGGGGATTGTCGTTCTGCAATGGATTTAGGGCCATGACTGGCAGGTTCTGGAAAGAACCCAAATGGCAGGCCCCCAGCCAAACATAAGAGCTGCCATACTGAGTAGGTTAAGGTCCATCAAGTCCAGTATTCTGTTTTTCAACAGTGGCCAATCCAGGTCACAAGAACCTGACAGGATCCCAAATAGAGATAGATTCAATGCTGCTTATTCCCAGGGATAAGCAATGGCTTCCCTAAGTCTAGCTGGCTATTAGTTTATGGACTTTTCCTCCAGAAACTTGTCCAAACCTTTTTTGAACTCAGCTTTGCTAACTGCCATTATCACATTGCCCTGCAGTAAATTCAGAACTTAATTGTGTATTGAGTGAAAACATTTTTTTTCAGATTTGTTTGAAATGTGCTACTTACAACCTCTTGGAGTGTCCATAGACTATTACTACAATGACTGGACCTAAAGTCAGCTGGGAGGAGCTATAAAATACTTATTTTATTTATTTATTAAGCTCTTGTATACAGTCATTCAGTCTAGCCATCACAACGGTTTCCATGTATAAAGCATAAATAACAATAACTTAGTGATTATTCCTAAAATATGGTAAATAAAAACAAAATAAACAGTAGGCAAATAAAACACAAAATACAATCATATAAAAAAAAACAAATTAAAATACTTAATTTTTAAAAACTGAGAGGGAGAAATCTATAGCACTTTAAGTGCCTCAAGTTATGTAAAATACATAAAATAGTATAAAATAGCTTAGTCATTCCCTCCGAATGTGGTTCTGAAAAGCCAGGTTTTCAAATTCTTTTTGAATGATTTTTTCTGCTCGGGTCCTTAACTCAACAGGCATCTTGTTCCATAGTTTTGGGCCAGCGAGGGAGATACTTCTCTCTTACTTGACTAAGATGAGCTGATTTAACTGAGGGTATTAGCATTGTGTAGGAGAAAAAATTAGATAAATATAATGCATAATGAAAGTGAAATTATGTAAATAATGTCTGTCAATGAAACCTTAGTAAAATGGATGCCAAGTATGCAAACATGACTCTAAGTTGTAATTCCCATAACTTCAGCAGAAAATGACAGAATTAGACAAGAGGAAACTTGCTGCCTACAGGAGATCTGGCCAAACTGAGCAGAAGTATACAAGTACTCTAGAATCCATCTATCTGGTAAGATCCCTCACAGACTTTCTATGCTTTAACCAGGAAGATGGATGACTAGTCAGGGAAAAGGTTCATGTGGGGCCATGACCACTTAACTCTTAACACTCAGAAGATGTTCTCATTCCATTTGAATTATTTTATGTACTTAATGTCTGTGAACTGCCCTAGAAATAATTTAATAGAGGAGGCAAGCTTACAGTTCAGAAGGGCCTCCTGCAGAAAAGGGTCTTCACGGTCTGACATCTTTTAAGGAATTAACAATGATGACTTAGCAGGGTGAGGGCTCTGCAGACTACCAGTTCAGACATGGACAGAAGCAGCTTGAGTGGTCTGCAAAGCTTATCAGTTTATAACCTTGTCTCCATTCATCCATGGCCTTTGAGTATTGTGCACAGTTTGGGTAACCCCATCTCAAAGAAGATAGAGCAGAGTGAAGAATGAAAAACGGAAGGGCAGCAAAAAATTATTAGTCATGGAAAGGCTAAACAGCCTGGAGGAAGGAAGCGGCTGAAAGAGGTTTTAAAATCATGAGGGTTAACAGGAAACAATTATTTACCCTTCACAAAATAATGCTAGGACTCGCGGACACCATGGGGCCTTACTAAAGTAGCTGGAGAGTCCACCAGTCTGAGCACCCTGGCTCAAATGGATCCAGCATTGGCATCCAGGAGTGCTGTGGGGCTGCTTTAACTTTAGGACTCCCAGAAAGCAGCCGGATAACTGATAACTGGCATATTCAGCGGTTGCATCTGTGCCACCAAATATTCCCGAAACGTTAGGCAAGATGAGTTTATCCGACTAGCTTATGGCAGCCGCCCAGCAGCTGAGAATGGATCCCATGAAACTCACTGGTAAAAAAAACCACATTTAAGCTTTTTTCCCAAAGCACAAATGACTGCATTTCCTGCCAGAGATCACCTTCCCTTCCATTGTCTTGACAAATCATTTTTTCTTCACAGTACTTTATGAACCCACTTCAGCGGTTCTTTAAAAATCCAGGACATGGAAAACATTTTTATCAATCTTGAGGTAAAGCATTCTTCCTTTACACATTTGAATAAATCTGTTCTTTTTTTTACAGAAAGCATTTAGATTGGAAACTTCTTTTGTATGAGAAGGTTTGCTCTTTCTTCAAGAGTTCAGTAATGGATGAAGCAAACCTGAGGTATGTGCCAGTTCATTATAAGCATGGGAGGGAGAATAAGCCACCCTAGGCTACTTGTATGATCTTAAAACAGTTTTATTGGAAACAATGTAGTGAGTGCAAGTGTTTTGCTAGTACAGTCTCTATGTCCAGATCATGCTAGATTTCCATGTTAGCTGTTGAGGTTTGGATTTTATGTGGCTGTGTGTATTTGGGGGTAGGTAATCATCCTATGATCTTGCAAACACTTCAGTGTTTGTCACAGTAATCAAAGCAAAACTGCAAGAATGTTTCTGCTGTGATATTGTGCCCCTCCAAAACTAGCCACGAGATTGCAGCTGCTTGTTGTGCGGTTCTTTAAGGGAAGACCATGGATATGCATAGCTGCTTCTCTGACCTAATTCTGCTCCAGGCATGTCCACAAAATACTTGGGCTAAAGTCTGCACATTAATGATACATGCATATGGAGGGTAGGCAATAATGAAGAGCCCATCTGTGTGAAGTGAATCAGAGATCCCCCCTCATTGCTCACCCAATGTCTAAACTAAGGTTGCTAGTTGTATATTGTAATTTGTGCTGAATTTAATATGCATTTTATTGTAACATACTATAGCCACCACTGGAATAGCAAGAGGTAAATGAGATTTAAATAAACATAGTACAGAAAACCTTACTGCGCTGGGTCGGAAAGTGAAAGCTATGATGACCATAATCTCCTGAAGTCAATATGTCAATGACTACAGTCCTGGTTTTTGTGATGGGAAACACACTGCTGTGAAGAGGTGTTGGAATGCTTTACCTGATATAAAAATCACCATTGCTGCAAGCTTACAGGGATGAAATGCTTGCATGTTTGTGTTTTGTTTCTAGGATATTCTGAATGTTCCCACCGATACTTCCTTGAAGATCTCAAGAACTTGATTTCTGTGAACCACCTCCCAGAACCTCTATCAGGTTTTCATCAAATACAAGGAGAGGTGAAGCTCCCAAGACACTTTGTTCATTTGCTGTACCCCTGCACAATAACTGATGTCACCATTACTCTCTGGAGAGGGTCAAGGAGGCACAAGATGTTTCATTAGGTCACTGGTTACTGTTGGAGATACCGCTAACAATATAAATAGAAACAGAGAAATGACCGCAGAAGAAAGAGAAAAGGACCAACGGTCCATCCAGTCTGCCCAGCAAGCTTATGATAGTTTCTACCATGCCATTACAAGCCACCTCTATAATCAGTTTCCCAGACCGTCAAAGCCAGGGCCCTTGTTGGTTGCTGTTTGAGTCCAATTCCCCGTTACCTCCTGCCATTGAAGCAGAGAGCACTGTTGGAGTTGCATCAGTCTCAGGCTTATTGATTAAGATAGTAAGATACAAGTGTCATCTCATTAGCATAGGGCAGGTGCACTTGGGGCCAGAATCCTCCCTGCAGTAAATACTAACAAACTCCTAACTACTATCCACCTTGCCCTGAACACAGCGAAAACCGAAACTTATACTAATCTCACCTCAGTCACCCCCCACTAATCCCATTCTCCCAACAGGTACGAGACCTAGGGGTGTGGTCATCCTGGATAATCACATCAACCTTAAGAAATTCATAAGCAACACACTAAAAGACTGTTTCTTTAATTTACACACACTAAAAAAAAACTTAGACCCTTACTTCACCCCCCAGATTTCTGTACAGTATCCAAACGACTATATTCTCCAAACTCGATTACTGTAACTCTCCTAGGCCTACCAAAAACTCTATCCACCCTTTACAAATACTACAAAGCACAGCTGCCCAGATTCTAACCGAACACAACAGCAGTACTAAAGGAACTACATTGGCTCCCAATTGCATCCCGCATTCAATACAAGACCCTCTCTCTCTCATACACAAAGCACTGTACAATCCAGAGATGAACTGGCTCAATGACTCTCTTAGCTTCCACCAGGCTACTAACCCACCAGACACCAATACCTCGCCACCATTTAGAGACCTCCTCCCCCCCAAATCAACCTGGCCTCCACTAGAGCACGTGCGCTCTCGGTCCGCTGGTCCTACCCTTGGAATACAATGCCAGTTGAGCTGTACCAGGAAGACTGCCGAAAAACATTCAAACAAAAACTTAAGACGTGGCTGTTCACAAATGCCTACACCTAGCACCAATCAGCCTACAGTCCTGCCCATTTCACACCTATCTTCCCCCAAAAGCTCTCTACCCCGAATATCTCAGTCCTTCCACTCAGCCGAACCCTTCCTATCCTTTCCTAATTTGTTATGGATATGTTTTCCGCAAGGTATACAACACTTAGCTTAAATATTCCATTTTGTCCCTTCTGCAACCTGTATAGAATCAGTTTTGTATATAATTCTACAGTTCAATGTATATAATCCCTGTATATATTTCACCCAGTTCACCTTGTATATAGTTCTCCCAGTTGCAGTTTATGATATCTACTTATCCTTGCCTGTTCTATGTCAGACGCATTACATGCGTAAGTTACTGTTATACTGTAAACCGATATATCATTGATGAATGTCGGTATATAAAAACCAATAAATAAATAAGTGAACATGTGAATAAGTGAAATAAGCATGTCTGGCATAGCGCTCTTGCTATAGAATTTACCACCCTTTACTGAAATAGCAGGAAGCTTCTCTGTTTTCCTGCCCATAGTAACATAAAACATGATGGCAAATAAAGACCATCTAGTCTGCTCATTCTCACCAACTGCTCAGCTCTCCAATCCCTACCACTCCCTCAGATCTCGTGTGCTTATCCCATGCTTGCTTGAATTCTGATCCTGTCCTTGTCTCCACCATTCCTCGGGGAGGCCACTCCATGCATCCACCACCCTATTTCCTTGGGTTATTCTTTCACCCTCATTCCAAACCATCTTTTCCATTGCATCCTGTGCATTGATATATCTGAGGTATTTCAATATCTGTATCAAATTTCCCTTTTTCCTCCAGGGAATACATGTTTAGATCTTTAAGTATGTCCTCATATGCTTTATGATGAAGATTGTTGGCTATTTTAATAGCTTTCTTCTGGACTTACTATTCTTCTGTAAATCTCTTCTTTCATCTGTTAAAGTAACAATATCACTTCACTAATTTCCTAGATTTTTGCTTTATGGGAGATACTGCAGTCAGGTTGAATTTGCAACAAAGCACCTGGACCAGACAGCCTGTACCCGGGAAGACCTGCGAATGAAGTTGGAGGTCAGAGTTCCTTCTGAAACCCTGTCCATAGCTGATCTCATTCATGTAGCTTTCTTAAAAGGCTAAACTTCTTAAATTATTGAAAAACTTATATTCCTTTTTTAGTCAATGAGGAAAGATCATGAAGAAAAGAAATGTCATGTTAATAGCTTAGGTTCTTTCCAATGGAATGTCTGTCTGATAGTGAATGATTGTGGCTTTGAATAGATATTCTCAAGCTTTATAGCATGATGGCAAGTTATTCACTTTACATTTATATGGACCATAGCGAGATTCTTGCATCTCAGCTGTTATACTAATCATAAGAAATTGTATCACAGATTTATTTATTTTTCTATACTGAGGATCATCGTACATATCACACCAGTTTACATAGTGATAGAGGGGTCTATCGATGTAGACTTCCTATTTTACATTAGAGCTTCGCGAGCTTATTGCGCTTTGTAACATTATTTCATTATACATTGTACAATAAACTAGGTAGGTTTTTACATTGAGAATAGTAACTTTTTGCATTGAGATTAGTTAGTAACTTTTTGGATTGAGATTAGTAGCTTTTTGCAGTGACTTTTATGACTTAGCATAGGATCTTTGTGGTTGTCGGATGATTGGTCTGTGTGGAACTATGTATGTGGTATAAGGTTTGTATTGTTGGGGTTGACCACAATGAGGGCTAACGCAGTTCTGTGGAAGATGTTGTGGGATGTAGTGGGCAGAGGGGGGGGGGGAAAGATGTGAGAAGGGGATTTAGTTTTGTGAGTTGAGTGGGGGGTGGTTGGATAAGCTTTTTTGAAGAGCCATGTTTTCAGGTCCTTTTTGAACATTTGGGTTGTGGGATTGAGTCTTAGTTGGGATTATATTCTGACCATGGACAATTGATGCTACCAAGGACCATGGGGGAAATTGATATGACTTGTTAAATGCTCTCCATGAAGGAGTCACTGCGATGGTTTCTAAACTTGCATA
Source organism: Rhinatrema bivittatum (assembly GCF_901001135.1). Lineage (NCBI taxonomy): Eukaryota > Metazoa > Chordata > Amphibia > Gymnophiona > Rhinatrematidae > Rhinatrema > Rhinatrema bivittatum. Next base: position 45,264,268 of record NC_042633.1, read on the forward strand.
GGGAAATTGATAACTCAGTATATTGTGACCGAGAGAGTTGATACTTCCAAGGGTCAATGTACAATAAATTGATGCAAACTGGGCTATATGCTGACCAGGAGAGAGTTGATAATTCCAAGGGTCAATTGATGCAACTTGGACTATAATCTGACCAAGAAAAGAGTTAATACTTCTAAGGTTGTATATCTTGCTCTATTTGTTTAATGTCTGCTTTATATATGTTACGTGTTTATTATTTTAATATTTTCTATTCTATACTTTGCCTAGCATGTTTGGGCACTATAGGTGGAAAATAAATGTTAAATAAACTATATTTTCCATACAGGAAAATTGATGTCCTAGGTTCTGTACTGAGCCATAGATCAATGGGCTTTGTGTTAACTATGTGGTAAAAGGGTTGTTCGCAAAAATCTGTACTCGTTATAAAACATAACTTTTCCTAAATGAATAAAGTTAATCACTCGGTCTGGGCTTCTTTGCTTTTGGTTCTAGCACTGTTTTTGTTTTCTTATAAGCAATAAAATCAGATTTTTCTTTTTATGCAGGAATGTTCTACAAGAGCCAATAATGGAAGATTCACTCTGCGAGATTTGCTAATGGTCCCCATGCAGAGGGTGCTTAAATACCCCTTGCTCCTTCAGGTAGGAGGGCACTGAACCAAATGCAAAGTGAGAAACTGGGGGATGGGTGATTTGATGGAGGTTCTGCCCAAAAGGGTTTGCATTCTCGCACAAAAGGGCAAAGAGAAGATGTTATCCATGGAGGCAGCCATAGCTTGCCAGCCTCATGCCTTGAAGGAGAAGTCAGTTTCAGTTCTCAAGAAGCAGGTATATGTTTTGGAACAATTTAGATGGGGCTTGCTGGTCTGGAGATACTGCAAGCAAACTTTCCGAGGCAGAGTGCACTTTTTCTGTTTCTGTGCTCTGGGGTCTGTATCCCTCCACAGTCACAATTGATGGATACACAAGATCTGCAAACTATGTGGGCATTTTAAAAATTGTCCTTTTGCTTCCAATTTAAATATTTTTATTGAATTAAGAACAATGTACAACATACAGAATAAACTTTCAGTAGTGCCTGGGTGTTTCTTCTCCAGGTTGCTACCTTTTGACATAATATAATCTCCCACCAAGCAGTCCACCCCTCTCCCCCAACCTATAACCCTACGGTTGATATTCTAGACTCTAAGATGTGCTGATAGATGCATCCCTGTTTGTAGGAGTTGGCAAAACACACCACAGATGCTACAGAAAAGGACAACCTACGATTAGCTTTGGATGCTATGAGAGTAAGGACTGTTTTTCTGTAACCTCATAGGTTTTTTTTTGTTTTTTTGGGGGGGGGGGGAGAGATGGGGTAAAAATAGAATGGGATAGGGAATGCAAGAAGGGTGAAATTGTAATACTTGTTTTATTTGTAGTTCCATTTATGTACTGCTATTCAGCAAACCTCAATCCAAAGTGGCTAGGGGGGAGGTGGAGGGTTAGTCACCCGAGGGTAACAGAAGACAACAGTTTGCTGACAACATAACGTCTTGTTAGCAAGCCTGTAAAAATGAAGAGATGCAGTAGATTGACTCCTTACACCTAAGGAGTAAGGAGTCAATCTAAGGTCAGCAGGGGTACGGCAGATACAGGGTGAGACCGGCTTGAACTGACCATACTGCTCACTGATCTTTGCCGTCTTCTCATCTGCTACTATTTTCTGTTTAGGATTTAGCTCAGTGCATAAATGAAGTTAAGCGAGATAACGAGACCCTGAAGCAGATCACTCATTTCCAGTTGTCCATCGAGAACCTAGTAAGTGATGGGCAGGGAAGCAGCAAGTTCCTTTTTTCATTATCCTAAAACATAATATTCTGCTGAGATCCGAGGCTATGTTCAGACTGTGTGCTTTGAGTGTTTTACAGAGACATTGTGCATATATTTTCATGTGAGAGCCAAGGCTATGTTCAGACTGTGTGCTTTGAGTGTGTTTTACAGAGACATTGTGCATATATTTTCATGTGAGAGCTGAGGCTCTGTTCAGACTCTGTGCTTTGAGTGTGTTTTGCAGAGACATTGTGCATATATTTTCATGAGAGCGCCAAGGCTATGTTCAGACCATCTGCTGAGAGCCAAGGCTATGTTCAGACTGCTCTGTTTTACAGCGACATTGTGCATATATTTTCATTGTATGAGCCAAGGCTATGTTCACTGTGTGCTTTGAGTGTATTTTACAGAGACAATATGCATATATTTTCATGTGAGAGCAGAGACTATGTTCAAACCATCTGCTGAGAGCCGAGGCTATGTTCACTGTGTGCTTTGAGTGTATTTTACAGAGACAATATGCATATATTTTCATGTGAGAGCAGAGACTATGTTCAAACCATCTGCTGAGAGCCAAGGCTATGTTCAGACTGTGCTCTGAGTGTATTTTAGAGACATTGTGCATATATTTTCATTCTATGAGCCCAGGCTTTGTTCAGACTGTGTGCTCTGAGCGTATTTTAGTGACATTGTGCATATATTTTCATTCTATGAGCCAAGGCTATGTTCAGACTGTGTGCTCTGAGTGTATTTTAGAGACATTGTGCATATATTTTCATTCTGAGCCAAGGCTTTGTTCAGACTCTGTGCTTGAGTGTATTTTACAGAGACGTTCTTCTGCATATATTTTCATTCTGAGCCAAGGCTATGTTCAGACTGTGTGCTTTGAGTGTATTTTACAGAGACGTTCTGCATATATTTTCATTCTGAGCCAAGGCTATGTTCAGACTGTGTGCTTTGAGTGTATTTTACAGAGACATTGTGCATATATTTTCATTCTATGAGCCAAGGCTATGTTCACACTGTGTGCTTTGAATGTTTTACAGAGACGTTCTGCATATATTTTCATTCTATGAGCCAAGGCTATGTTCACACTGTGTGCTTTGAATGTTTTACAGAGACATTGTGCATATATTTTCATTCTATGAGCCAAGGCTATGTTCACACTGTGTGCTCTGAGTGTGTTTTACAGAGACATTGTGTATATATTTTCATTCTGAGCCAAGGCTATGTTCACACTGTGTGCTTTGAATGTTTTACAGAGACGTTCTGCATATATTTTCATTCTATGAGCCAAGGCTTTGTTCAGACTGTGTGCTCAGTGTGTTTTACAGAGGCGTTCTGCATATATTTTCATTGTAAGAGCCATGGCTATGTTAAGACTGTGTGCTCTGAGTGTATTTTACAGAGACGTTCTGCATATTTATTTATTTATTTATTTAAAGAATTTATATACCGGGGTTCCTGTATAGTATACATATCACCCCGGTTTACAAGGAACCATAACTATCGCTAAGGAAACAATCATTTAGCGGTTTACATTGAACATTTAGCGGTTTACATTGAACATAGTTAATTTGAGAAAACATAATGAAACATAAATAAACATAGATAAACATAAATGAACATAAATAGTTAATTTGAGAAAGTATATAAAATGGTTAACCAGTTAGTAACTAAAAATACTATAAAATATGCATATATTTTCATTGTAAGAGCCATGGCTATGTTAAGACTGTGTGCTCTGAGTGTATTTTACAGAGGCGTTCTGCATATATTTTCATTGTATGAGCCAAGGCTATGTTCAGACTGTATGCTCTGAGTGTGTTTTACAGAGACATTGTGCATATATTTCCATTCTATGAGCCAAGGCTATGTTCAGACTGTGTGCTTTGAGTGTATTTTACAGAGACATTGTGCATATATTTTCATTCTGAGCCAAGGCTATGTTCAGACTGTGTGCTTTGAGTGTATTTTAGAGACATTGTGCATATATTTTCATTCTATGAGCCAAGGCTATGTTCACACTGTGCTTTGTGTTTTACAGAGGCGTTCTGCATATATTTCATTCTATGAGCCAAGGCTATGTTCAAACCATCTGCTGAGATCCGAGGCTATGTTCAGACTGTGTGCTTTGAGTGTATTTTAGAGACATTGTGCATATATTTTCATTGTATGAGCCAAGGCTATGTTCAGACTGTGTGCTTTGAGTGTATTTTAGAGACATTGTGCATATATTTTCATTGTATGAGCCAAGGCTATGTTCAGACTGTGTGCTCTGTGTTTTACAGAGACATTGTGGATATATTTTCATTCTGAGCCAAGGCTATGTTCAGACTGTGTGCTTTGAGTGTATTTTACAGAGACATTGTGCATATATTTTCATTCTGAGCCAAGGCTATGTTCAGACTGTGTGCTTTGAGTGTATTTTACAGAGACATTGTGCATATATTTTCATTCTGAGGCAAGGCTATGTTCAGACTGTGTGCTTTGTGTTTTACAGAGGCGTTCTGCATATATTTTCATTCTATGAGCCAAGGCTATGTTCAGACTGTGTGCTCTGAGTGTGTTTTACAGAGACATTGTGCATATATTTTCATTCTATGAGCCAAGGCTATGTTCAAACCATCTGCTGAGATCCGAGGCTATGTTCAGACTGTGTGCTCAGAGTGTGTTTTACAGAGACATTGTGCATATATTTTCATTGTATGAGCCAAGGCTATGTTCAGACTGTGTGCTTTGAGTGTGTTTTACAGAGACATTGTGCATATATTTTCATTCTATGAGCCAAGGCTATGTTCAGACTGTGTGCTCTGTGTTTTATAGAGACATTGTGCATATATTTTCATTCTATGAGCCAAGGCTATGTTCACACTGTGTGCTCTGAGTGTGTTTTACAGAGACATTGTGCATATATTTTCATTCTGAGCCAAGGCTATGTTCAGACTGTGTGCTTTGAGTGTATTTTAGAGACATTGTGCTATATTTTCATTGTATGAGCCAAGGCTATGTTCAGACTGTGTGCTCTGTGTTTTACAGAGACGTGGATATATTTTCATTCTGAGCCAAGGCTATGTTCAGACTGTGTGCTTTGAGTGTATTTTACAGAGACATTGTGGATATATTTTCATTCTGAGCCAAGGCTATGTTCAGACTGTGTGCTTTGTGTATTTTACAGAGACATTGTGCATATATTTCATTCTATGAGCCAAGGCTATGTTCAAACCATCTGCTGAGATCCGAGGCTATGTTTGACTGTGTGCTTTGGGTGTTAGAGACAGTATGCATGTATTTTCACTTTTTAATTTGCTGTTTGAAAAGTACCACAAACTTTTATACCTCCTTTCCATGCAGATACTTTTCCCATAGAAAGTAACAGGTTTGAAAATGTAATCTATGCATGTTATTTACTAACTGCACTTAAACGCAACTGCAGGAATCCTCTTTATATGCTACAAACTCTGCTTAGTCACATTCAGGGAGTGCGATATTGAGTCTACCAGTTAGTGTAACCCCATTAATGCGGGACATGAAATACTGAGAGGCTGATACCAGTAGGAGCCTAGTGTCAGTGTCTCGGGTTTTAAGGTTTAAGCATTGTGAGTGTATGGGTCCTAGGCTAGATGCAGACAGGGTGGTGTTTCTCTTGAGCTGGACAGGGAGGCCACCTACTCAGGACTCTCTTCTAGCTCCTGCAGTCAAGGTTCCACCCTTAACCAAACACCATACCAGTTTTTCTTAAATAAAACTTATTTCTAGGGTACCGGTACAGCAACTATTTACAAATGTAAAAAAAAAAAATGGTATCACAAATTAGCTGAATTAATCAAAGTTTACAATCTTCAGAGCCCAGATACAATTTCAAACTTCAAATACAATTAACAATAGGGTTTAAAGAAGTTTTCCAAATCTTCTCACTCCTCCTCCAAATGCACTTAAAATATTTCTCACATTTATTTATTTAATTTATTATTGAGTTTTATATCCCATCATTTGGTTTTGCCATCACAACGGTATACAATTTTCGATGGGATACATAAGTTGATGAGTTAACATATACATTAAGAACAGAATAGCAGTTAGTGTAGCATACATTAGATAGGGAGTTAGCATAAACATTAGGAATGCCGCTGGGAAAGAGATACGTGACCATATATAAGAACTAGTCTTATTCTGAGAGCAGAGGTGGCATAGAAAGGACTGAACAGTCCTAATGAAGGTGGATTTGGGGATATTTTCAGTCACTTATATACATTTACTTTATGCAGAATTTCAAAGGCAAACTGTGTATTCTTTGAGAGAGAGGATGTAAAGGGCACGCACTGAGAGGGGAAATAGCCCACACTGTGTCTTCTTTGAGAGAGAGAATGTAGAGGACGTATACTTAGTCTGTGAGCTCTACACCTGCTGTTTGTGTGGGTAGCAAGAAGCAAAACAGCTCCTGTAGCTTTGAAAACCCAAGGTAGATGCACATTTGTTCCTCCTCTCATGTAAACAGAGAACTTGGTAACCCAGCCTGCATACTATGGGAGCTGGCTTGAGTTTTTGCCAGGTAGAGGAAGACGGCGTTTAGTCAGGAAATTTTACCAGGATAACAGCTTTTGGAAATTCTCATGTTAACTATAAAGTGTGCTTAGAAATGTTAATATGAAAGGGATGTTTCACCAGAGTAAATATTTTTCTTTCTGAATATGCCATCATGGCAGGCATTGAAAGGAGAAGACCGTATGGCTGCTACAATTTTGTGCGGTGCTTCGGAATAAGATACTGTGGACATTAATAATGGAACACAGCTCTTACTATCCCTTGAGTCATTTTGATGACATTTCTTTCCTATTTTGCACCAGAATGAATCATTGGCGCACTATGGGAGACCAAAGATAGATGGGGAGCTGAAGATTACAAGTGCTGAGAAACGCTCAAAAATGGATCGGTAAGTCTAAAGAGAGCAATCCTGGCATATCAGGGAACCTGCATGGCAGCAACTTTCTGGAGGATTATAAAAGTTCTCACCCCTGAGGAAGCTGTCTTCAGTGAAACACTGGCCGTGTTGGGCTTATTTTATCACTAACTCACTCATCACTGACTGGGATTGTGGTTATTGGGTTCATATACTCTAAAAATAGTGCTTTAAAAAATGTTCTGAACTACAAGTGGATGATAGACCTGTCTGGGTGGTCCTAGCTTGTTAAAGCAGACATGTTGTCAAGCTTGCTGACACCTGTTTATAGCAATATACACTTTATTACTGTCAACCAAAGTCTTATTTCAAATCATTTTTATTGGGTGGTCTCCATTATTTTTGTTCTTTATGTGGTATTTATTTTTTTGGTATTTATTTTTGGACCTTTATTTGTTTTGAGCTATACAATAAATACACCATATCTATATCTCTCTGTCAGAAACGCTGATGTGCGTTGACCTTATGTTTCTATGACCTGAAAACTGAAAAATGACATTGCAGACCTATTAATTTGTAAACTATCATTAAAACCATCTATGGTACCTAAAGACTGGAGAGTTGACAATATATAGCAAATTTTTTAAAAAGGGATCAAGAGGTGATCCAGGAAATTACAGGCCTGAGTCTGATGTCTGTGCCAGGCAAAATGGTAGAAACTATCATAAAGAACAAAATTGCTGAACATATATAGGCATAGTTTAATGGTACAAAGCCAACATGGGTTTTGCTACATTTTTTGAGGTCGTAGATAAACCTCATAAATTTGCTACATTTTTTGAGGTCGTAGATAAACCTTTGGATAAAGGTGATACAGTGTATCTGGATTTCCAGAAAGCATTTGACAAAGTCCCTCATGAGACTTCTTAGGAAATTAAAAAGTCATGGGATGGGGCAGTGTCCTATTGTGGATTGGGAACTGGTTAAAAGATAGAAAACAGAGTAAAGCTAAATG